>NW_007249266.1:229870-247803 GCF_000164805.1 Carlito syrichta | reverse complement strand
CGGAAGGCTGAGGTGGAAGGATCGCCGGAGCCCAGCAGGTCAAGGCTGCAGTGGCCGGGAGCGGCCACTGCACTCCAGTCTGGGCGACAGAGTGAGACTCCAACTCAAAAAAAACCCAAAAAACTAACTTTCCATTCTTCCCTCTTCCTAGCTCCTAGGAACCACCATTCAACTGTCTATTTCTAAATATACATATTTCCTGGCTCTGGCCACTGAGAAGACCTAAAAGAAGTGACTACCCAGTAGCAACAAGGACCCCCAATACCAGATTACAGTCTCTAAATATCATTCCCACTAAAACAAAAACAAAAAACAGAGCTCCTGAGAGAAATGGCCAATTTCAAGTACAAACTGTGCTTGTAACAACTTGTCTTGTCAGAAACAAGAGAATTACCAGGGCTAATAGAATAGGGTCAAAAGGTATACAGCACCAGCTTCAAGGATCTTCCATGGACTAAAATGTAGTAATTGAGCATAAAAAAGAAAAACTACTATAATGGAATACAGTATGTTGCTTTGTTAACAGCTATGAACAAAATACTACAAAAGAGAAAGCAGGGAGGGAGGGAGAGGAAGAGGAAAGAAAAGAGAGAAGGAGAGAAATAGAATGGAAAAAATCATTAAAGAAATAGAACAGAAAAAGTTCCACTGGAAATTGCTGGGACACCAATTCATTCCATTGAAAATTTGTAACTAGAAGGACAGAATTCAGCATCTGGCCTTACCTTCTAGTATGAACTCTATTTCAGGATAGCCAAATAGCTCTAACAAATGAGGGAAAGTTCCTCTATAAAGAAGAATTGCAGTAGTCAATTATACAGAAGAAATAATAAAATCAGAAAATCACAACCTTGCAACCTAATGAAATAACTGACCTAGTTAAGGGTCATCAATGTAATGATTTAAGCTAAATGTTAATGGGTAACTTTACAACGAGGGAATTAGTCTGTCACCAGCTGAACCCACTGATGAATCTCATCATCAAAATGACACAAGTCATTATGCGCCTCCTGCTGGGGTGTGATAGAAAGTACAGGGACAATGGAAACAAAAAAAGGTAAGGTGACTTTTCTAACTGATTTCAAAATCAAAATTTGATTTTCAAGAAACTGTGATATTATTAATATATATGTTCATGCCATGGCTCCTGGCTTATAACTCCCATAACTTGTTGTTATAATGTTGTCATAACTTATAATGTTGCCATAATTCATTCCCACCTTTTGTTATAACGTTGCGGCACTTTAGGCCTCAGAAAAGAGAAGCTCTCTCTCTGACCGTCTCCTGTCTCCTTTCACCTGCCCAAAGCAGAACTACTATCTGATCATGGGCCATAAGACCTTCATTCTAGAGGGGGTCCTGCCCCATACCCTGGAAAAAGGAATGCTGCACAGAGGCCAAGAAGAATCAAACAGGCCTTGTTGGTTATTTCTGTCCAGTAACATTTTGACATAGTTTTTCATGCTTCAGTCATGCCTATCCAATGACGTCTCCACAAAAGGCCCACGAAGACAAAGTTCAGGGGCTTCCAGAGAGCAGAACACATGGCAGCCGATAGGGAAGATGAACAAGACCTTATCTATGTGCTGGGAGGGTGGTGCTCCCCCATTCCATGGAGACAGAAGCTCCTGCACTCAGAACCCTTCCAGCCCTCACTATGTATCTCTCCATCTGGCTGTTTATTTGCATCCTTTAAAACATCCTTGGTAATAAATTGACAAAGGCAAGTAATTGTTTCTCTGAGTTTATAAACCACTTTAGCAAATTAATTAAATCCAAAGAGTGGCTTGTGGGAACCCCAACTTGAAGCCAATCTGTCAGAAGTTCAAGAGGCCTGAACTTGTCACTAGTGTCAGAAGTGGGGAGCTAGTCTCGGGCACTGAGCCTTTAACCTGTGGGATCTGATGCTACCCCCAGGTATACAGCATCAGAACTGAATTGAACTGGAGGACACCCAGCTGCAGAATTGACTGCTGGCTTGGTGTGTGGGTAAAATCCCCCAAACATCTGGTCACAGAAGTCTTCTGTGTTGAGTTGTGGTATGAGAGCAGAGGAAAAATACAGCATCAAATATAATGAGTAGAACTTGACTGGATACAAATTTGAACAAAGATACTTTAAAAAGATCTTTTTTTGGATAATTAAGATATTTGAATATGGCCTGGATATTAAGTGATATCATTGCTATTAATTTTACTAAGTGTAAATTAACATTGTGATTATATAAGGATGCATAATGAAGTAGTAGGGAAGAAATAAATGTCTGGAATGTGCTTTAAAATACTCCTCTCTCCACCCCAAGTGGGAGAGAAATAGATAAAATAAATATGGCGGCCGGGTTCGGTGGCTCAGCCTGTAATCCTGCACTTTGGGAGGCCGAAGTGAGTGGATTGCCTGAGCGCGCGAGTTTGAGACTGGCCTGGGCAACTTGGTGAGACCTCATCTCTACAACAAATCAAAAAATTAGCCAGGCGTGGTAGCGCGCACCTGTAGTTCCAGCTACTTGGAAGGCTGAGGCGGAAGGATCACCAGAGTCCAGCAGGTCGAGGCTGTGGTGGCCGGGAGCAGCCACTGCACCTCCAGTCTGAGTGACAGAGTGAGACTCCAACTCAAAAATATAAATAAATAAAATAAATAAATAAATATGGCAAAATGTTGATGGTTGTCAAAGTTGGGTGACCAAATATATTGATATTTGTTATTTTATCTACTTTTATGTGTGCTTAGAAATATTTATAATAAAAAGTTAAATAAAATAGCATGTCTGTCCAAAGGGTAAAACCTTTCTTCCACGACGTAAAACCCTTGAAATGTATTTACTTCATTTGCCTTTGCCATATCCACAGGTTAGGTTTTGGGATGCAGAAATTATTGTAACTAAATTTGCAGATAGTAATTTTCAAGTGCAGGAAAGTGAAATACTTTGTTATTATGATGGAGTTGGAACACATCTGCAAGAATCCCTAGGGTCTGGATTTCCACATCAAATGTACCCGCTGCAAACCAGGGATTTTGATGTATTGGCCCTGGGGCAGTAGAATGCAAGGCACAAGCTGGGGAGAAGAAAGATGGAACTCCATGGCCAAAAAGTCAGGAGCCAGTGTGACCTGCTGCTGGCAGGGACAAAAGCTATTCTGGCCACTCTATCAGAACAGAGACAGCACTGGGTTTGGACCTCACCACACACAGCCATGTTTCATGGCAGCAAGGAGCCCATAAAGTTGGTGTCACTGCAACAGACAGAGCTGGGCCCCGATCCAGATGCACTTATCCAGATGCACACAAGGACTATGCAGAGTCTCATTAGAAAACAAAATGTAATCTAACTGAATGAATCACATTCGTCCAGAATAAGACAAGGATGTAGGTGAGAGTTCTCTCCATGGAGCCACCATGGAGATCACTCCATGATCTCTGGCAAATCTCTTCCTTGTACTTCAACTGGGACAGAGTACATGGCAGACATTGTGGGCCACATAACATGCTCTCCGTCTTCATCTCCCACTCCCCATAAGCCAACCTATCTCCAGGTCCTGGCAATTCTAGGCTCTTTACTATTCGTGAAGGAGCTACCTCTTGTGTCCCAACCCCCTCACCACTTCTCCCAAATTGCTGTAGGTTTTCATCTTGCTCCCTCTAATCCATTTCTGACACTGCAATCAGGGGGCTCTGCATAAAATGCAAGTCAGATCCCATCAATCCCCACCAAGTTGAAATCTAAACTCTTCAATATCCTGATGAAAAGCCTATTTGGCCTGAGTTCTGCAGCCTCAACTCTACTATAGCCACTGCCCTGTACACCCACACTCAGACCCAGCATTAACCCCAGCTGCATATGACAGCACCTGAGGAAACTTTTAAACAATACTGATGCACAGGCCCCACCACCCAAGAATGACTTGGTTTTTTGGAGGGCCTGCTGATTGGTATTTTCTAAAAGTTTCCCAGGAAATTCCAATGGCAGCCAGGGTAGAGAACACTGGACCTCATCCCTGAACTTTCAGATCTTCATTTCTCTTGAACCTCCCAGGTCTTTATTCTTGCCATTTCCTCTACCAGAAGTGCTCTTCATTCCCCCTTCCCTTTGGTCCACCAAATTCCTATTCAGTCTTGGGTTCCAGCCCCCACATCCCTTCTTTCCCTTTCCTGACCGCCTGCACCCAGGACAAGAGTGCCTCCTATATACTCCCTGGGTCTGTTTTTCTCTCTCATGGGATTTCTAGGAGACCATGAGTGCCTCTGTGAAGGCAGGACTGTCTATGCTGCATCCCTGGGCACACAACATAGCATCTGTCCCGTGGAGGATTCTCAGTGCACATTTGCAGAGGGAGGCAGAATAAGAGGAGCAGTAAAGGGTACTGAGACATAGTGAGCAACAGCAACAGATATCAAACCAACCAACAGTTATTGGGCACTTCCTATGCATTAGACAGTGCTCTAAGAGCTTGACCCACACTAAACACCTTAATCCTCACTAGGAGGATATGTGGTCTCATCTCATTTGTGAGCACTGTAAGGCCTTACACAACTTATGACCACTGACCTAGGACTCAAGTACGTAGTACCAGGAGCCCAGCAAAAGTAATAGGAATAAGGGCTGGTATCACCAATAGCAATCTGTAAGGACTCTCTCCCTTCCTGCCCCAACAATCTCCAGGTGTGTGAGTTCCAGGGATGGTGGGGCTGCCCTAACTAGGTTTCATCTCACTGCTTAGTGCCCATGTACATTTTTTCCAGGTAGGTAAACTGTGAATGTTCCTATGGGAAGCGTTCGTCCACTTGGTCATTTTAAAAGTTTTCTGTGAAGTAGGGTCTCAGAGAAGCCCACTTTTTGCTTGCAGGACTTAGAGTAATTTAATGAAGAAAATATTTCTATTTTTGTTCTGGTTTCTGTTGTGCTTATGATGAAAACCTCTACACCATAAATTAAGGGCTACCCAAAATCATATCATCTCAGAAATAGGAGGGGATGTTGGAGAGCATATCATTTAATGAAAACAGAGATGGGAAAACTGAGGCCTCAGAGAAGGGAAGTAACTTAGAATAATACATACTTAAACATAAATAGACACTTCTCAAAAGAAGATATACAGGCAGCCAAAAGACACATGAAAAAGTGCTCAGCCTCACTAATCATCAAAGAAATGCAAATCAAAACCACACAGAGATACTACCTAACCCCAGTATGAATGGCCATCATTAATAAAACAAACAGCAACAGATGCTGATGAGGATGTGGAGAAAAGATAATGCTTCTGCACTGCTGGTAAGAAGGCAAACTAGTCCAACCTCTGTGGAAAACAGTGTGGCGAATACTAAAAGAACTAGAAACTGACCTTCCATATGACCCAGCAATCCCCCTACTGGGAATATACCTAGAGGAACTCAAATCATGCTACAAAAAGATACCTGCACATATGTTTACTGCAGCACTATTCACAATAGCAAAGACATGGAACCAACCATGCTACCCATTGAAACAGGACTGGATTTAAAAAACTGGTACGTATACACAATGGAATATTATGCAATCATAAAGGAGGACAAACATGGACTTCACAGCAACTTAGATGGATTTAGAGTCTATCATACTCAGTGATCTATCACAGAAACAAAGAACAGAGTACTACACGTTCTCACTCATGAGCGGACACTGAGCATTTACCATAATACTATAAGAAAGGGATTGGGCTGGGCACAGTGGCTCAAGCCTGTAATCCCAGCACTTTTGGAGGCTGAGGCAAGAGGACTGCCTGAGTCCAGGGGTTTGAGATCAGCCTGGGCAACTTGGTGAGACCGCATCTCTACAAAAAATCAAAAAATTAGCAGGGCATGGCTCCAGCTACTTGGATACTTGGAAGACTGAGGCAGAAGGATCACCTGAGCCTAGAATGCTGAGGTTGCGGTGGCCGTGAGTCGCATGCCACTGCACTCCAGCCTGGGTGACAGAGTGAGACTCTGACTCAAAAAAAAGAGAAAGAGACTGGCAGGAGCGGGATACTGCTGGGGTTAGGGTGTGGGGCACAACATCAATAAGGGCACCTGATCTCAAACCAGGCAGAGTGGGAATCAAAGGGAGGCCTGAACTTTACCTCTGCAGTGTCCACTTGTATACCTAATCCTGAATTGTACCCCACATCTTCAAAATAAAATGAAAAATAATAAAACACACTTAGGACCTGGATAATTATAATAAGATAAATGGTGACAGGCTCTGTACCAGACACTTTCTGTTCGCCTACTGCTTATAACTGTCCTTGGATGTGCAGATGACCAGTTCCACCTGTGCTAAGGGAGACATGGAGGCCAGGGAAGGTGAGTCACATGGCTGGAAACCCAGGTCTATCCAACACTAACGCCCCTATTCTTGCCACTCTTCCTATTGCCTCTGTGGGACCCAGCCCCTCCACTCTGTCCTGTGCAGGTGGGATCAGCCTCTCCTGAACGTCTCCAAGGAAGAAGAATACAGTGGAGAGGTGCCCTGTTCCACTTTCAGAAAGCTTGTTTTCCTATGATGTAGGTCTATAGTCCCAGATGGAGGCGAAGTGAGAAAGTACACTCAGGCGTTGACTCCAGGCCCAGGGACAACAGCACAATACCTTTACAAGCAGGTTCAAAGAAGGAAATGTTGCTAAAATAAAACTACCAGCATAATACCTGCAAAGAAAGTTCTAAAATATCAGGTAAAGATCTGGGCACTTGTGCCTGATAGGGCAAAATTCAAAAGTGACAAAGGCCCCAGAGAGCCAACTGCATGAGGAGCGCCCTGACCTGGGTGAAGTACATCCTGGAGGAGTTGGAGCCCAGGAGCTTGCTCTCGATGTGCTGCTGCACCCGCTCCAGGATGCTCTCCTCATGCAGGAAGTGCACTTCATGCTTTGTGGGGTGCACGTTGACATCCACATTCTGAGGGCTGATTTCTAGACTGGTAGGAAAAAAGAGAAAAATTACCTCAGATGGTGGGAGATGGAGAAAAAAAAATCTACTCATGGTATATGTGGCAGCTAGAAGAATTGGGGAGGCCAAATGACACAGTAGCCAAAACCCCAAGATTAAGTCTGAGTGGCTGTGTTCTGAGAGACTAGCTCTGCTACTTCAGAGCCATGTAGCTTTGGGTGAGTTATATCATCTTTCTCTACCTCAGTTTCATTTGTAAAGTGAACACAATAACATTACCTATCTCACAGGTTTATGGTAGGGATTAAATTAATGTAAAGAACTCTAAATGTACCTGGCACATTTACTGCATGTAAGCTGTAATTATTATCATTTTAGAACTAGTGGGATTTCTTATTTTGTGACCTTGGGTGAGTCACTTAAGTTCTCAGAATATTTTTTCGTCTGCAGGAGGATCACAAAAAGAATATATGCAAGAGGCAGGGCATGGTGGCTCATGCCTGTAATCCAAGCACTTTGGGAGGCTGAGGTAGGAGGACTGCTTGAGCCCAGGAGTTCAAGACCAGCCTAGGCAACATAGAGGGACTTCATCTCTACAAAAAATTTAAAAAATTAGCTGAGTTTGGTGACTTTCACCTGTAGTCCCAGCTACAAGGGAGGTGGAAGGATTGCCTGAGCCCAGGTGGTCAGTGCTGCAGTGAACCATGACTGGGCTACTGCACTCCAGCCTAGGCTACAGGGTGAGACTCCAACTTACACACACACACTCAAGTGCACTTTTTATCATTAAAATGTAATATAAAAGTCAGTTTAGAGACTGTGTCAGCTGTCAATTTATTGCCTCAGCTCCAAGCCCATCTTTTGTTACTTACTCTGTGATAATGGAACTTGGAAACATGAAGCTGTGGCAGGGTGTGGTGGCTCACACCTATAATCCCAGCACTTTGGGAGGCTGAGGTGAGAGGACTGCCTGAGCCCACAGGTTCGAGATCAGCCTGGGCAACTTAGCAAGACCTCATCTCTACAATAAATCCAAAATTAGATGGGCAAAGAATCACCCGAGCTTAGCAGGTTGAGGCTGTGGTGGCTGTGAGCGTGCCACTGCACTCCATCCACTCTAGGCGACAGAGTGAGACTCCGACAAAGAAAGAAAAGAAAGAAAAGAGGGAAAAGAAGGGAAAGGAAAGGAAAGGGAAAGGAAAAGGAAAAGGAAAGGAAAGGAATGTTAAGCTATGTAAGTAGAGGGCGCTGGAGAGACACTGAAGGAGGAAGGAGTTTCTATGCCAGGTTAGGGCACACTGTCGGGTTTCTGCTAGTTCTTCAGTACAGGCAGTCAGCAGCATGTGGACCCTTCTTGTGGGGTTTTTCCCAGCACTTCCTCAGAGTAGTTCCAGGGGAGCACCTTGTTGACTTTTCCATCTTGCAGTGAGCCACAGCTACACTTTCTTAAACTCACGCAGCAGGTAGGGAGAGTATGGCAAGGAGACTCTGTCTCAGCCCTGGGGTGATGGCTGCTGCTGTTATTCCCGTCTCCTTACCTCTTCCTTTATAGTCCCCTATTACTCCAATTACCTCTTTAAAATCCTTTGTATTAAACTCTTCCTGTTCAAACTGTTGTATGGTTTCTATTACCTGTTTGGACCCTAATATAGAGATGGAACAAGCTGATAACATGACCAGTTTATTACCTTGCAAGAATCAACCATTATACATTTAATCTAAAAACTACCTTTAATCACAATTTTACCCCCCCTTCAATCAAAACTAGAACAAAAATAATTTCACTTTCTTACTAACACAATTTCTATTCAGAGGGCAAAGGCTTCAGACTTAAGACATTTTAATATGAACCATACCCTGTACAAATAAAGCTCTGTTACTAAGAGTGAGTTTCTGTCATGCTGTGATAAAAATGCTCAACTATGAACTAGAAAAACTAGTAGCTGAGTCAGAAACAACAGAAAGAGAGCCTTCTTTGTCAGTCAGTCCCTAGTCTGTAAATTCCTTAGAACAGGAGTACCTTGCATTCACTCTGTATTTCCAATACCTACTACAGGTTTTGGTCTGTTTAGTACAAGTGTTAAATTATTTATGACTGCTAAAGCGTGACTTCTAAATTATTTAAGTGAACCTCTGGGCAATCAACAGCGAACAGACTTAAGAATCTCCACAGAGCAGAAGGCTGTCTCACGGAAGGAAAACAGTTGCTGCTTTGGCTTCCTGGACTAATTCCAGCAGAAATAACATGTCAGATCCTCCTGAACACATCTCTGTCTCTACTCTGCCCACAAGCAGTCAATCTCTCCTGAAGGAATGAGACATGATATTCAACTTTGTATCACTAACATAGTGCCTGGCATATGGAAGGCTCTCAGCAAGGTTCTACTAAATTAGTGAGTAAATGAAGGAAAACTATGCTTTTTACCTGTGAGAAGGGACAGAACATCCTTTTGCTAGTGGTGCATGGGATTTACTCTGACAGAACTATTAGCAAGTCTCTCTCTTTCCAAGAGGAGAGCCTGCTAGAACTTCTGCTGCTTGTGAGTCCTGGGTGAGGAGTTTGGTGCTATATTACCTGAGGTACAGGAATGGGTGTGTGTTTTTGGGCAAATATGCTGCATACACTGTTTCTATGGCTTTTTTCAAGGAAGTCGATTCTACCAGGCGATCTAAAAAATAAAAAGAAAGCAACAAATTCAAAACTCCCCTGAGGGGTGAGGTCACAGGTACACATTCACACCAAGCCATAAAATCAGGAAGACCTCTGAAGTAATGTGCACATCAGATCCCCAGGAAGAAAGGGCCCCCTTTACTGTCAGCATTTCCCAGCATCTTACTATGAGCTTGGGGTTCTCGTTTCAACCAAATAGTAGAAGACATGCTAAGGCAATAAATTCTGCCTCCCCATTTCTCTTCCCCTCAATCAGCCCATGTGGACTCGCTTTGCTCTTGCTGGGTACAGTGGCAAGTATGACGTCAGCTCTCAGACTTTTCATTCTGCAAATACATGCTGGCTACCACACATACCCAGAGCTGGGAAATAATACACTGGTGAATAAACTAATTCCAACTCCAAGTGGTCAGCACTGTTATAGAGGTGTGTGTGCAAAACGGCAAGATGAGGTAGCAACTAACTCTGCTCAGGGAGTTCCAACAGCCAAATGTATACCCTGAGTAATGAAGGGTAAAAATGAGTATCCCAATATTTCAAGCAGTTCAAATGTTTGAATGTGTTTTTAAGGTAGTTTATGAAATAAGTTTGGAGGGGGGTAGAAAACAATAAAGGCCGGGAGAAACAAGATAAAAATCAGAGGAAGATTTACTTTCAGAAAACATAGCTCTCTTTCTCCCCAGATTTTAGATGACCCAATGATGATCTATTATCCTATGTTATTATAACCAAGGATATATCACATCTTTTTACTTCCAGCAAGAAGAATAGTGATGATTTTATTAATGTGGAGACTCTTATTCTCTGAATGCTCACCACATCCATGGCCCCTTCAATAATATCATTGTACTCTGTAACACCTGTGCTGATCACACAGGTCTAGGGCAGGGATGGGCACCTGACAAAAAGACAGCTGGAGGCTCTCTGCTGAAATTTCTGACCTCAAAACATGCCAAAGGAGTGTTCTTTCTTCCTGCCACCTGAGTGAGCCTGCACAATATGTAGATAACTGAATGGCACGCATAAAAGCCTGACCTCTCTTTGCTACTGGGAACTTGGTATGCTGTACAGATTAGCTAATGGTAACACAGAGACTGCTGGTAAGTAGCCCCAACAGAAACACGGGCAGAGGCAAGTCAGATGGCACTCACACTGAATTCTGTCTGTCTACTCTGCAGTCAATATATCTTTCACAAGGCAGTAATTCTTCATAGTTAAGAAAAAACTAACATTTCTGAGCCTTGATGAAAACAAACTTTGGTATTTATCAGGCTTAAATCCTTCCTAATGGCTGGGCTCAGTGGCTCAGCCTGTAATCCCAGCACTTTGGGAGGCCTAGGGAAGTGGATTGCCCGAGCCCATGGGTTCGAGACCAGCCCGGGTAACTTGGCAAGACTTCATCTCTATAATACATAAAAAAATTAGCCAGGTGTGGTAGCACGTGCCTGTAGTTCCAACTACTTGGAAGGGTGAGGCGGAAGGATCGCCAGAGCCCAGCAAGTCGACACCGGGGGGGGCCATGAGGGTGCCACTGCACTCCAACCTGGGCGACAGAGTAAGACTACAACTCAAAAAATAAATAAATAAATAAATAAATAAATAAACCCTTCCTAATGAAGTGGGAAACAATTTTATTAACATAAATCAGTTTAACAGAATGTGTCTGTAAGATGGATGGCTTTCTCCTCACTGTTCCTGTATTGCTTTAAACAAATGCTGTAGAACATGCATATTTTGAGACATTTATAGCTGTTATTGTTATTAATGAAAGGAGGACATAATAAACCATTTTCAATAGTAAACAAACAAAACTATAAAATTATTATGAAATACTTTAAAACAATAAAGGATCTATTATAAGATAAAAATGATGAAAACTGAACACATGGAAAGATACATCTTATTTCTGAATGGAAAATGAAACAATTGAGCCAGACTGTGTTTGGGATTATTTGTTGTTGCTACATAACTAACAAAACCTTGGGTAATATGCAATTAAATTATAAAAAGTAGAATGCAAAATAGTCTTAGTAACAATAATGTAATCAACAGAGAGCAAAGGACTATAAAGGAATCAGAAAAATTCAAATTCATTTAATTTCCTCCTTAATTTCTACAACTGCTCTTTGTACCATACATCTCAATTCTTTAAAAAAAAAAAGACCAGGTGTGATGGCTCACACCTATAATCCCAGTACACTGGGAGGCCGAGGTGAGAGGATTGCCTAAGCCCACGGGTTCGAGACCAGCCTGGGCAACTTGGCAAGACCTCATCTCTACAATAAATTTAAAAAGTAGCCAGATGTGGTGGCGCGTGCCTGTAGTTCCAGCTACTTGGAAGGATCCTCTGAGCCCAACAAGTCAAGGTTACGGTGACTGTCAACATGCCACTGCACTCCTTCCTGGGTGACAGAGTGAGACTCCAACTCCAACTCCAAAAAAAAAAAAAAAAAAGAAATCTTAAGGGGCTTAGCATTCACTTTCTTAACTGTAATGACAATGCCTAGACCTACGTTACCTCTCCTCTGCCTCCTATGCAGTTTCAAACAGCAGCCCTTGATCTAAGGACAGAGGGCTCTGTCTAGAGCCTTCTTGAAAAGGTTCTGATCCAGCAGGGAAGGAAGGTGTACTGGTTCTCAGGGGCCTGTAATGCCCTCTCCTGGGATTCCTCTTAGAGGTAGAGAGCCAGACTCTGTGACAGTCATCCAGTAATGAGTATATATTGGAGGTCCAAGAACAGACTTAGGACAAAATTATTAATACTTCCTAATAAAACCAAACCTTGACATAAGGTTTCCCTGTGTGTAATCAGAACTGTGGATCAGAGACTTTTCCGAGGTACCACAAAATTCCCTGTAGATGGATTTCCCCATTTGGTTCTTTTTCACTTACGGTTGATGAAGAGTAAGAAGATGCATTTCTTCACTGAGTAGTTTGCATTGGATATGTAGCCATTCATTTTGAAGGCTAGGGTTTTATCCTCACACCCAACTTCTATCAGTTCTCTGGTTAGAAAAGAGAAATTCTGAAGCTTTTGAAAACACTGGAAAGCTCAAATACTATAAAAGAATTAGATTTAGAAAACAAAGGGCTCCTTCCTATAAACTCACTTTACCAAATGAGGGGTCCAGAGATTTGGTTCGTTGAGGTCCTCTAGGCCTGTCTATCTCCCCATCGGCCCTTCCATTCATCCATCCATCCATTCACCCACCTACTCAGTCAGTGCTTCAAGCTCTTGTGCTATGTGCCAGGCACCGTACTAATTGCTGGAAAAAACCAATGAGTCTAAGCTCTGAGACCTTATTTTGCTGAATTGTTTATAAATCTTAGTAACTAAATCCCAAAGATGAGATTGCAAGAGCTTATCTCTGCTAAATTACTATAGTGACTGGCACAATCTGGATCCAGTGTGGTGTTCCCCAGAGTGTGTTTACTGGAGCGAGAAAGAGAGAGAGACTGAGATGAAAAAGAGGTCCTCAGACAAGTCACAATTATTTCTGTCTAAAGACCTTCCCAAGTGCTGGTCTCTGTCTGGAAGGTTCTACTTCTAATCTACTGGCAGTTAGTTAACTGCTATTTATCCCTCATCTCTCAAGGATTACTTCTTCAAAGAGCCTTCTCTGACTGTCCTTCTCTTTGACCACATTCTTTCACCCTGCTCTGTATTATTTCTTTGAGGCATCTAGCACAATCTGCTAATGAATGGCATAATTATTTCACGTGTATGCCCAACTAGAAAGTTGTTTGAGGGCAACAAAGCATTTTTATGTTTTGTTCACTACTATATTCCTACCATAAAGTACAGCACCCAGTAAATACCGAGTACTCAATAAAGGTTTACTGAGTGGATAGTGGAAGCTTTTCATGCAATAATGTGTGCTCTGAGTCTGAGTAGAGGGTATGGCTTGCAGCATTTTACACACACACTGAACCAGCAAAAAAATGACTCCCCAAAACATCTCAAGAGATTAGTGGTCTGGAAACCTGCTTCAGGAAATGCTGCTCCAGGGGATTTCTAATCTTGTACAATCCCTAGGACTTTATAACAACTAATTCTCAGTCTTAAAATTTAGTCAAGAAGCTCTTAAAAGTTATACTAAATAGAGTGCTCCCTTCGCTCTAGGAGAGTTTTAAGAAGTAATTCACTAACATTGGGTTAGAAAGAAAGGGGTAATTAAAAGCAAACTGGACTGCACATGGTGGCTCATGCCTGTAATCACAGCACTTTGGGAGGCCAAGGTGAGAAAAAAGTTCAAGCCCAGCCTGGGCAACTTAGCAAGACCTTGTCTCTAACAAAAAAAAAAAAGAAAAAATTGGCCAGCACCTGTAGTCCCAGTTACTTGGAAGGTTGAGGCAGAAGGATCATCTGAGGCCAATAGGTTGAGGCTGGCAGTGAGCCATGACACCTCACTCCAGCCTGGGCAAAAGAGACACTGATTTTAAAAAAAGAAAGAAAAACAGAAAAGCAAATGAGTTGTTCCCTAGGTAGGAACCTAAATCTGATTTGGCTCAAATAATAAATAATGTGTCCTTCAAAGCAGAAATGGGGTTCTGGGACAACTACTGCCACTCTTAAGATATTTGGGAAAAGTGAAGTCAGGGGCTATCTCATTCATCTCTGTAACCACAGCAAACGGTACATGCCTGGCATATGGAAGGGTCTTAGTATTTTCCCTCTCAGATTATGACATGGGCACTCCGGGCTTTGTAAAGTCCTGAGATTAATAAGAAATCTGGAAATGGTGGCTTTTATACACAGAGAGCACCATGATGAATCTGTAATGCAGGAGAGTTCCCCTCTTACTTTCTTTGATAATGAAGATTTGGTGACACTTGCAAATCTAGACTTTAAGGCCAAGAAATATTTTATTCCTCTTTATATCCCTAACTTGCACCAAAAATCCTGGAATATGGTAAGCAATTAATAAACGTTGAATGACAAATCAATGAAATCTTAAAGCGATTTTAACAGAAATACACGGGAAAGGAGTACTGAAGGACAAAAAGAATTCTACTACAGTAAATATTTTGAAGACTAAGACCCAAAGAAAACACTGATTTATAGCCACAGTATCTAGGCAGTAACATGAATCCAGGAAGTACTGATTATATGAAATAATATCTCCATTAACAAATCTGAAGTACAAAAACAAGCCTGCATAGTACACTCCTAAGGCAGGTACTATATTGACAGATTCAAAAATAACATGATGGAATGATAAACCAAGAAAAGAAATGCAAAAGTTTTTTTTATATAGGTCATCAACATACCGACTAACAGCGTTTCCAAAGATGGAGCGAATATTGTCCACGGTTGTGGCATTGGATAGTGTTCGAATGTCAGCTACTGTCTCACCTTGCTGATGAACAAACACAATAGAATATACATGAATAGAATTTTCAGCTGTGACTGAAATATCATAACCTTATCTCTACTGACAAACTATTAAAAATCCCTTTTTTGCTTTTCATAATACAAAACCATCCTCCATATAGCAAGAACTTACTTTTTTAACTGAGAAACTAATGCCCGAATTGTGTATTGAATACCTGAAAAGAAAAGCAAAACAAAAGAGTAAACAGAGTGGCCAAATGCACATAGATGTCAGAGCCCCGTTTTAGTTACATTAATTGGTGGAGTTGAGCAATTTAAATAATGATATATACAAACAAAAGTAACTCCATATATCCTATTTCACTCACAAAAAAATAAACCAGCAGAAACCTCATGGAGATATCAATGCAAAACGTGACTTAAGTGAAACATAGGCTTCCTCTGCTTTTATAGGTTGCTGACTAGATATCTCACCAGTCTCTTCTTTAGCTGCAGTTTTATTTTCATGGTTCATCCTGAAAAGTCTTGGTTGCCTCCAGGACCTCTTGAGAAGCTGGTTCTAACAATCCCTGAACTTTTATTCTCTGAGCCCTTAGTATTCACCCCTCTTCACTAGCATCTTACTGACCTACAGCTTGTTCAAGTACCTTACAGCCTTTTCTTGATTGGCTGTTATTTATTAATCTTCCCTCCATGGGACCCATGAAATGAAGGATGTGTCTAGCAAAATGTATTTATTAATTAACAATATTTCACTTTACCACACCTAGACCCAAAACAGTCAACTAAAACTCCTTTATTTTTAGGAAGTAAAAAACATCCCAAAACTCATTTATACAATTCTGGATAAAGCAAAGCAACATGATATAAGCTGGGCTCGGTGGCTCAGCCTGTAATCCCGCGACTTTGGGAGGCTGAGGTGAGTGGATTGCCTGAGCCCACGGGTTCAAGACCAGCCTGGGTAGTGAGACCTCATCTCTACAATAAATTAAAAAATCAGCCGGGCATGGTAGCGCATGCCTGTAATTCCGGCTACTTGGAAGGCTGAGGCAGAAGGATCGCCGGAGCCCAGCAGGTCGAGGCTGCGGTGACCGGGAGCGGCCACTGCACTCCAGACTGGGCGACAGAATGAGACTTCAACTCAAAAAAAAAAAAGAAAGAAACATGATATATAAGTCTGTGCTATTTTATTTTAGGTAAATATTTTATTCATTTTTTACTTTTTAGAAATACTAAAAAATAGTTAACAATAATAGTTAACATGTGGGTTAAGACAGCCTATGCGGGAGCCATTTGTATAAGTAGATTAAATCTATCATGGACATAACACTGTTTTCACCTGTCCTGAATCGCCTCTCCTTAAGGTAACAGCCTCTAATCTTCCTTTGGGAAACTACCACTATTCCATTCCACCTGCTGTGCCCTTAGTAAGATTGCCAATCAAAAAACTTTCTCTCATAGATGTGGATATATGATCATGTGACCCAAGCTATGACAATCAGGTGTATTCTCCTAGGAAGCGGACCCTAGAACAGAGTCAGGAAAACAATGAAAACAACCGGAACAGGGAAATGATGTTAAGTCCAGAAGCTATCCTGGTTTGTTCTCTCCAAAAAGCAGCTGTCCACACTTCTTTCCACTTGGCAAGTAACTCCTAGAAATTTATCTTCAGCTCAGGTTAGCTGGGGTCAGTTTGTTTTGCTTGTCACCAAAGACCCTCATAGATATAAAGACCAACTGCTCTTTCCTGGGGAGATGAGAGAAAGACCAGAACTGGTGACTAAACCTTGACAAGAAACAATCTGTAAGCTAGATGAGCTGTTCACCATACAGTGCAGCAACCGTTCTCAATTTATCAGCACTGGAACACATTCCTTTGGTGACAGATCTTAGAGACTCACTCCTAGATTTTGGACTGTACCTGCCAACGACTTCCAAAATTTTCCCATACTCCTCACTTGGGTTTTTTAAAGCTTTCCTCCTTGTGGTTATGTTGTAAAACAGGTCCTCCACCTGAACAGAAGATTGATTTTTCTTGTAAATTCATAGAAGTACATGGAAATAAAAACCAGGTTGTTCAGTTAAAGCTGCATCTTAAGGTCATGAATCCAATTATATTTACCAACAGCACAGTTCTAAGAACTGACTGAGGGAGGGAGCAAGGGATAGGGGAGCATTAACAAAGAAACTAAAGGATATTTTTCCTGTCTCTCACTTTCATGCGATTTCTTAAATATGTACTGAGGGCTATCTCTACGTCAGCTTTGATTTATGCTGAAAATAGGAAGACAAAGCACGATCTTGCTCAGGAGAGCACACAATTTAGTGCAGCACACATGTAAAATTACAAACAATTAAAATATCACATGGCACTCAACAATATTTTTCAAACTCAGAATAATCATTAAATTTCTGCGCTCACTTGGAGTTTTAGAAAATCATATGGTGGTCACCCTGGTACAGGATTCCTTTTAACATGTACTGCGAAGAACACATTTGTTTCTCGTCCTACCTGCCTCATTGTGCCTGGCATTAAACAGGTTAGAGTGGCCTTCAAGGAAATGTGCTTCAACTAGGGCTCGGGGCAGAGGGGAGAGATGCGTAACATTACTACAGGGTCCTTTGTAGAGTCACAAAATGAAAAGAGACCAACTTGAGGCACTACAGACATAAGGCAGTATGATGGACTTCCTCTTGGCTAATGACACAGTCACCTGCCTCACCAAACACCCTTTAAGACAAGAAGGCAAATATCTGTTTTCAATTGGCAAATGAGAAAACTGAAGGTAAAGGATGTGAAGTGACTTGCCTCTGGACACACAACCACTGAAACTAGGGCTCTAACCCACGTCTTCTGGAGCCAAGTTTAATCTTCTTTCAGTGACAACTACTCTCGCACTGAATCCTGCCATCCTAATAAAGAATCTCGTAGCCGGGCTCGGTGGCTCAGCCTGTAATCCCGTGCCTTTAGGAGGCTGAGGTGAGTGGATTGCCTGAGACCACGGGTTCGAGACCCGCCTGGGCAGCGAG
>NW_007249266.1:221728-229784 GCF_000164805.1 Carlito syrichta | reverse complement strand
GGGAGCGGCCACTGCACTCCAGTCTGGGCGACAGAGTGAGACTCCAACTCAAAAAAAAAAAAAAAAAAAGAATCTCCTAGTCCCTTAAAAAAAAGACAAGGAGACAGGCAGACTGTCATGCTACAAAAGCCAATAATCATTTCTCTTGCTTAGAGGGTAGTATCTTGGAGCCTCTATTAATGAGTAAAAATTCATTTTATTATTACTCTGAAAACTCAGAGATAATTTTACTTTTTATCTCTATATCTATATAAACCTCCCTTTCAACCATTTACTCTCCCATTCTTACCGTGATCTGGGTCCCCTGATTGCCTGCACATGGTTTAGGAGGAGCTTTCAGTTTTCCATCTGAATAACTTGCCCTAATGAGAAAACATAAGAAATCAATATCCAACAGAAACAGAAATAGATACCTATCCAAAGGGGAAAAAAATCATACCAACAATAGATTAAAATACAGTCATGTTGGCTGGGCTCGGTGGCTCAGCCTGTAATCCTAGCACTTTGGGAGGCCAAGGTGAGTGGATTGCCTGAGCCAGCAGGTTCGAGACCTGCCTGGGCAACTTGGCGAGACCTCGTCTCTACAATAAATTAGAAAAATTAGGCAGGTGTGGTAGCACACGCATGTAGTTCCAGCTACTTGGAAGGCTGAGGCGGAAGGATCGTCAGAGCCCAGCAGGTCGAGGCTGCAGTGGCGGGGGGCAGCCACTGCACTCCAGTCTGGGTGACAGAGTGAGACTTCAACTCAAAAAAAAAACAAAAAAAAACAGCCATGTTATAGATTTTCTTAATTATTTATCATTTTCCTGTTTATTTTTACAATACTTACATAATCATTCTAACTGGATTTTTAAATCTGTACTAGCAAAAGTTGCTTTTTAGTTGTTGAGTTCTGAGCTACCACACAATAGTTTTGCCATTGCCTAAGATAATAGAAGGTTTTTTTCAGTAATTTTACAATCATTTATTGCAGAGCTACCAAAGGTCAGGCCTGTGGAAGTCTGGTAATAAAGACAGGTCTTGGAAAGCTCTTGATCTAGTGATGGGCTAGACTTTTACCTAAGTGCAGAACAATGCGCTAAGTGATCTAAAGAAGGGTTCATCCAGCCTAGGGTGAAGGCATCCAAGAAGAGATGACAATTCATCTGGCCTTTAGTGAGAAATAGTTTCAGGTGGAGACAGCAAGAAAGACCATTCAGGAAGGCAAAAACAAACAAAAGAAGAGAGGCTTTAGAATAAATGGCAGCTGGGAATGTGTGGAAAGAAAAGGCTGGAAAGGTAAACTGAGAGCACACTGAAGGTACTGGTTGCCAAGATGATCACTCTGGGTTTCATCCTGCCATGGAAGAAGAGTCACCAGAGGTACCAGGCAGGGGTGCAACACAACCCGGCTATCTAGGAAGACACTAACTCACTAGTATCCCCGTTTATTGAGAGGGGCTTCTAATCACATAAGCCCACCTAGAAGACTGAGGCAATTACAAGTCAAAGTCAAACTCCCCTAGCATCAGTGCTGCATATTCGGACATCTCCACTGTCCATTACTTCACACATTTATCTGCTGAAGAAAACTGACAAAGAGAACTGCCCTTTGTTGAAGCTATTTCCCCTTTTAGTTTATATTCTGCATAATTTTTAAAAATTCTCTAATTTTCCTTTGAGAAACTACCTCTATTTCATTCTACCTGCTGTGGCCTTATAAGATTGCCAATCAAAAAACTTTCTCTTATAGATGTGGAGATATGATCATGTGACCCAAGCTATGACAATCAGGTGTATTCTCCCAGGAAGTGGACCCTAGAACAGTCAGGAAAACACTGAAAACAACCGGAACAGAGAAATGATGTTGAGTTCAGAAGCTATCCTGGTTTGTCCTCTCCAAAAAGCAGTTGCTCACACTTCTTTCCATTTGGCAAGTAACACCTAGCCTTCCAAGAAATTTATCTTCAGCTCAGGTTAGCTGGGGTCAGTTTGTTTTGCTTGCCACCAAAGACCCTCATAGATATAAAGACCAATTGCTCTTTCCTGGGGAGATGAGAGAAAGACTAGAACTGGTGACTAAACCTTGACCAGAAATAATTTGTAAGCTAGGTACAGCCAGTGCTTATAAAAACAAGGTGTGATTTTAATTCCTTGAGTCCCGTTTTTGTTTGTTCCAAGGCTATTCATCAGCCTCTGAAAACTGTATCAGCACAATAGACAGCCAGCAACCACTTATAAGAAGGCAAGCCAGCACAGGTATGCACAGGTGCAGGGAGCTGTTGGTTCAGGAGTCAGCTAAAGAAATGTAAGCCTTTGGTATCTCAACCACAGTCCTGTTATCAGCCCAGAGCAATACCCTACTGAATGACAAAAGAGCAGGAATTACCATCAGTTATTTAGGATCATTTACTTAGAATACTTACATATAACAGACACCTTACTAGTCACTTGTAATGTGACACCTTATCTTTTAAGAATTCATGAAGTGTATCATTCTTGTGAAGGAATGATCATTCTTGTGGATCATCAATTTATCCATAGAGAGGAAAGAAAACTTAACCAAGATCTCAGCCAATAATAATAATAACAACAACAACAACAACACTAGTGTTTAGATAGGACAACAACAACAACAACAACACTAGTGTTTAGATAGGATTACTTTGAGATCCAGGCAAAAAACACATTTCAGGATGAACACATCGGAGTAAAAGAAGTCAACACTATACCTGTATGCGCACTTTCCATCAGCTGTCTTGGTTGTAATAGTAACATGAGCCACATGGCTTATGCTGGCCAAAGCCTAAGGGAGAAAAGGAAATGAACTGAAAGAAAAACTCATTTCTGCGTGACCCACTGTCGCCTTATCAGAGGAAAGGTTACCCAAATTGCCTCTTCTATTTTGTATTAACATATGGTAACAATAGGCACTTTGCTCAATCACTCTGATGACTTGCTTAAAAAAAAAAAAAAAAAAGGCCAGGCATAGGGGCTCACATCCATAATCCCAGCACTATGGGATGCTAAGGCAAGAGGACTGCCTGAGCCCAGGGGTTTGAGACCAGCCTAGGCAACCTGGTGAGACCTCATCTCTACAATAAATCAAAAAAATGAGCTGGGTATGGTGGCATAGACCTATGGTTTCAACTCCCTGGAAGGCTGAGGCAGAAGGATCACCTGTGAAGGGCACAGAGAACAGTCAGAAGGGCGTTCCCAAGATGGCGCTGCTACCCAAGACAACAAAGGTCCTAAGCTCCAGCTTCTCCCCATACAGTTTCCCACGTGCGCAAAGTTTAAACCTGTGCGCGAATAATTTCTCCCTATAGGAATACTACCTCATAGTCTCCTCCAATAAAACCCAGACATGGCACTGGCCAGTCCCTGCCAGGCCCAAGCACGGCACTGGCCAGCCCCTGCCAAGCCCATAAATACAGCCCTCTCCCTGCTACCCTTTTCCTTTTTTCCCTGTAGCCACCACTTTAGTAAATCTCTTGGTCCTTAAAGGGTGTGGAGTTGTTACTGGCGCCTTAGTTCTTTCATTGGTGCCATGACTCGAATCGGGTCTCTTTCGCCCTTGTGCAGGTCTCTCTCGTCCTTGGGCGGGACCCTGATTCGGCGCCGGTGGCCACTCCAGCCCTCCCAGACCTTCCCCACCCTCTTGAACGCCCGAGCCACATCCACCAGCAATCGTTGGATAGGTAAGTCTCCCTCCCCCAAACAAGGAAGCCTAAAACTTGCCAGGGATCACCGGAGGGAACAGACCTCAGGATCCAGCCCCTCCAGCCCCTCGGCGAGGGGAAACACACCCCGCCTTGGTCTTCACGGCCACAGCAGACCCTGAAGGCTCCCTCTTCTGTTCCATCTCTCACGGACCCCAGGGCTCCCACATCTGTCAGGCAGCAGCAGACCTCAGAGGCTCCCACATTTGCTAGCCTACAGCGGACTCTGTAGGGTTCCCACTCCCCAGGGCTCCCACATCTGTCTGGCAACAGCAGACCGTAAAGGCGCCCACATCTGTTGACCCAGAGTAGACCCTGTGGGACTCCCGTTTCTGTTCAACCGGCAGGAATTGTGAATATACTCCCCACCTGCTGCTCAGTCAAGTGCTCTCTGTCTGTTTTGAAAATTCCTAGCGCTAGGTGCCTTGACCCCTCGGTTCTCCAGGAGAACCCTGGTTGTGCCAAACCTCTGTGACGACAGACTTTGCCAAAGCCACACTTCTCGGACAGCCGACTCTTCAGGGAACACCCCATTTAGTCCACCTGTCCCACCATGGGCGGCTCGTCATCCCTGCCAGCCGATTCCCCCCTTAAATGCCTCTTAAACAACCTCACTTCTCTCTCTCTCTCTCTCTCTCTCTCTCTCTCTCTCTCTCTCTCGATATCAAACCCGAACGCCTAATTCGCCTCTACACACAGGACAGGTCAACATATCCCTTAGACAACCGAAATCAGTGGCCTATATAATTTCTGTAAGCGTTCAAAACGGTGGGTAGAGATTCCCTACATTCAGTCCTTTTCTCTCCTTCATAAATACCCCCTCTACAGCTTCTCTCCCTCCCACTGTTCCACATGCGTCGATGCTTCCTCCTCTAAACTCCCCTCCCCCTACTGCAGACATTGCAAGTACCATTCCTGCTCCCTCCTCCCCCATCTCAGATTTCTACCCTGCAGACGAGTCCCCCCTTACAGACAGCCCAAGGCTCCCCTGCCCCCACCTTCCTCTTTAGCTCCACCCACTTCTGCTCCAGCAGTTCAACCTCTATACCCTCCCCTTCCAATCGCTCCCCAGTGTAGCCCGCCAGTAACCCAATCCAAGGCTGTACCGGTTGTCCTCGCTTTCCTCCGCAAAATAGCAGGCACAGAGTGTATTGTTCAGGTGCACATCCCCTTCTCTATCTCAGACTTCTCACAAATAAAAAAATGTCTTGAATCATACACAATTAACCCTGCTACCTACATTAAGGAGTTTCAATACCTCATCCAGTCCTACTGCCTTACTTTCCATGATATATACCTAATCCTTTCCAACACCCTGCTTCCAGAGGAACGTAGAATCTGAGAACAGGCTAGGACATACGCAGACAAAATTCACCTCCCGGAGCCCACTAGTAATCTTCCAGCCTGAAGGAAAGGGCTGAAAGTGGGAAAAAACACTGTCTGAAGATAAACTTGTAGACTCCTAGGATTAGGACGGAGAGTTGACAAACGTGCTGTGTGCCTGTGTGTGAATGAGATGGACAGCGGGAGGGCTCCACGTGGTTATTCTGCGTTGGGGGTGTACCAACCCACCAATTGCTAAGAGGCGTCTGACATATCTTTGTGAGGAATATGACTGGAGGGGGACAAAGCAGATGTTTCCCATACCCCTCATTCTCTTATTTGTGTGTGTCTGTCACTTTAAATCTGCTAAAAAGCTGTTTGAGTTATTATGCTTTGTTTGATGGGACATGTAGTCTTTTAAAAACTTGACTGGCGCATATTTCTTGATGTCATTTTATGTCTCCTTTTATTTGTGTGGTGTTTTCTCCCAACCCATTGGCGCTGTTAAAATTTCTGCCTTATGTTGTTAAGGTTGTAAAAAAAATTGCCTGTTGCATATAAGAAGTGTTACCAATTATCTTAAATTCTTTCCGGGGACCATGTCCCCTCCCTTCCTTAGCCTGTGTTCTCCTTCATAAATTCTAAAGGGGCTCATTCTAATCCACCTGTAAAGAAACGGAAAAATGTCTCTTATATGCTACTTAGCCTTTTGCTAACTCAGTGTAAGTTAATGCTAGCCTTAGAGAAAAATAATTTTATAATCTTTCTCTGGCAACTAAGGAAATGAATAGGCTGTTCTTGTTTTCAAATGCTAAAGGACAGGTTAGTTAAAAGTAAGTCCGTTTCTAAAGGTTTAGGCCTTGCCTAAGATTGTAATCAACTGCTTGTCCCTGTAAAACTGTTGGAAAGTCTCTTAGAGTCTTATAATGTATGCTGAGTCCCTACTTTATATTATAATGCTAAGTAACACTAATGCTTGCATTTTCGGGCTATGCTCATTTAATTGTCCACGTCTTACAACTAAGGCTGCTGTTTAGTAATTCATGAGGATTTTTGACCATTTTGCCTGTTCATAATTAAGAACATGTAGGAACAGATCATTTCACATCTTCAGAGCTTCAGAGGCTTAACTCAGGACTAGGAATACCAAACTCCCAATTATAAAAAGCCTCTAAAGTTCTTAAAAACTGAAACATTAAAAAAGAAAAAAAAAAAAGAGAGAAGAACTCCAAAATGAGCACCAGCCAGAGGAAAGGTAAATAAATTGGCAGTTGCCACTAAAGGCAAAAGCTCCAGCCACCCAAAAGAGGCCTGATAAGGATAAACCAGCTAAGGGGTGGTATCAGCTGCTATGAATGTGGTCAATCTGGGCACCTAAAGCACAATTGTTCTTAATAGCCTAAGCCTCCAGAACTTTGTCCAATATCTGGACTAAAAAGCCACTGAAAGAGATGGTGCGACCTCTCCCGAAGTGGGGGGGAAACACCTAGCTCAGTGATAGTGGCTGTTGACTGAAGGGGGAGGGCATGACCCAGCGCAGCACTCTGTATGCCATCCACCCAGAAAATCCTTGGGTCTATATAAATGTGGCTGGGGTCCAAATCAATTTCTTAATTAATACTGAGGCTAAGTTTTTAGCCCTTGTGCTCATACCGAACCTCTTCCTCCAAGTAAACCCGCTCTCCAAGTAAAATTAAAGGTGTTCCAAAAACTAAATGTTTCACCTAACAGTTTTTAAAAGGTAAATTCAAGTTATGACTATAAAAGGTTATCTATAAATAAATAAAAAGAAAAACAAAAAGCAAAGAAAAAATGTAAAACTAAATGTTTCACCTAACAGTTACTAAAAGGTAAATTCAAGTTATGACTATAAAAGGTTATCTATAAATAAATAAAAAGAAAAGCAAAAAGCAAAGAAAAAATGTAAAAAGATTGTAGATATACAAATAAGGATTTAGCAGAAAAAAAAAAGAAAAGGAATATAAAAATATATATTTATCTAAGGGAGAATCTTATATGGTACATTTCTGTCCTATAATAAAGTAGATAGTTATAAAAATTTTTTAAAAGAGGATAGAAAACAAAAATAAAATGGTATGAGCACGCCAAAAATGGTATAAGGAAAGTTTTTTAAAAAACACATACAAAAAAAATTCTATAAACAATCTAGGCATAATAATGTCTTTTCTGAATACAAGTCTCCAAACATTTTCAGATTTCTCTTCAAATTTTATATAGAAGCCGGGCTCGGTGGCTCAGCCTGTAATCCCGCGCCTTTGGGAGGCTGAGGTGAGTGAATTGCCTGAGCCCACGGGTTCGAGACCCGCCTGGGCAGCGAGACCTCATCTCTACAATAAATCAAAAAATCAGCAGAGCATGGTAGCACATGCCTGTGATTCCGGCTACTCGGAAGGCTGAGGCGGAAGGATCACCAGAGCCCAGCAGGTCGAGGCTGCGGTGGCCGGGAGCGGCCACTGCACTCCAGTCTGGGCGACAGAGTGAGACTCCAACTCAAAAAAAAAAAAAAAAAAATTTTATATAGAATTCACTTAAGTGCCTAGTTCAAATTATAGTCTAAAACAATCTGTCAGAATACCATTATAGTCCACAAATACAAAAGCTGGTACTTGTAATAAAGTTCCAAAAATTAAAGTTTATCATTTAAGTTATGCTAATAACTTCAGGCCTTATAGCTTTTGTATAAAAAGGTAATCAGCCAGTGCCCACAATTGTCAAAATATAGGCCTGACTTTATTCCTTTTATTGAGCTACAATCCAGTAATTTCATGCCCACATAATGGTCATACAAAAATTCCAGCCAGTGCCTACAAATAAGGCCACTGCTGAAACAAATCTGAATGCCTCAAGTCAGACAGGGAGAGATTTTTGATCTCTGGTTAGGCAGAACTGTGCCCATTATCAGCTCTGAAGAAATTACATCACATCACCTGGTTACAACACCCTCTTGTCATCTGGCTGGCCCCACTCCTAGGCCCTGTCATTCTAATTTGCGTTTTTTGTTTAATAGCCCC
>NW_007249266.1:215100-221497 GCF_000164805.1 Carlito syrichta | reverse complement strand
TGACTGGTTCTGTGCCCTTCCCCCACCTCACCCCACAATGCTCACATCCAGCAGGAAGCAGCCAGAAAGAGTAACGATGCCCCTCTCCCAAATAAACAGAAAAGGTGGAATGAAGGGTGCAGAGAACAGTCAGAAGGGCGTCCCCAAGATGGCACTGCCACCCAAGACAACAAAAGCCCTAAGCTCTGGCTTCTCCCCATACAATTTCCCGCGCGTGCGAAGTTTAAACCTGTGCGCGAATAATTTCTCCCTATAGGAATACTACCTCAGAGTCTCCTCCAATAAAACCCAAACACGGCACTGGCCAGCCCCTGCCAGGCCCAAGCACAGCACTGGCTAGCCCCTGCCAAGCCCATAAATACAGCCCTCTCCCTGCATATCTCTCTCTCTCTCTCCCCCACTTCCGTCTCTCTCTCTCTCTCTCCCTCCCCAACCCCATGGCTACAGAACCTTTTCCTTTTTTCCCTGTAGCCACCACTTTAATAAATCTCTTGGTCCTTAAAGGGTGTGGCGTTGTTACTGGCGCCTTAGTTCTTTCAACCTGAGCCCAGCATGCCACTCCAGCCTGGGTGACAGAGTGAGACTCCTACTCAAAAAAAGAAAAAAAATACACACACACACATATATAGCTGAGTGCAGTGACTCATACTTTCAGTCCCAGCACTTAGGGAGGCTGAGGCAGGAGGACTGCTTGAACCCAGGAGTTTGAGACCAGCCTGGGCAACAGAAACACCCCATTCCTTAAAAAAAAAATCAAACTGAAGTTGTAGCATAATTACTGGAACAAGGGAAAAACACAATATTAAAAAGTCCAAAAGGAAACACACCAAACAGTAATATATTAATGGCAATCACATTCACATGGCAGAACTACAGGCATGTTAAATATTCTCAATGATGTGTCTTTGACAATTTAAAAACGTCTTCAGAAATGGTAACAGAATAACTCCAAACAGACAGTGTTACATACTGTTACTCAAAAATGTCTTATATAAGCAACTATACATTCAGAAATGTCAATTTAAAATTATGCAATGGGAACAAAACAAGTTTTTAAAGCCCATGACCATTTTCCTCCCTTATAACCAAGATTGGTTTTTGGCCCTTTTACATCTGTGTCTAGAGAGGATCTCAATTGACCTAGCTATGGCAGGTTCAGTTCATTAAAAGAAGCATGGCTCAGGATCAGAGAGGACTAGGTCCTAGCTGGACTTCCCTGGTTTATGTAATTGAACTAATTTACACCGTCAAAAAATGTAAATGATTTTGAGACCGTGTAAAGAACAACATTAAATATGCACAGCAGAACAATACTATGTATCAGCAGGAAAGAAGAGAACCACTACACAAGGCACAGTAGATGGTCCTGCTGCTTCAGGACTCTCTTCACTGGCAGGGAGCAACTGGGCAGGAGCACAGTCTCTGGAAGTAAACCATCCAGGTTCTATTCCTCACTCTGCCACTTTTGAGCTGTATGCCCTAGCTATGTTTCTCAATCTCTGTCAATTTCCTCGCATAAAACAGGGTAATAGCAGAATCTACTCTGTAGGGTTATTGTCAGGAGTAAGATTCAATACATAAAAAGTGCTGAGAACCATAGCTGGCACAGAAATTCCTCAATAAATCTCCCCTGTGTAATTACAGTAAAATAATAATCCCAAAGATATCCTAGAGCTAGGCTAAGGCTTCAGGAGGCCATGGACTTGGAAACTGACCTGGAGATTGCAAAGCCAGAATGAAGCTGTGTTCCTTGAGCTTGACCTGAGGCATCCTTAAAATCAGGGTCAATCTCAGAGTAAACCATCTCTTGAAAACTATTCCTTCCTAGAACAATTTGGGGGTCACTGTGAGCAAGAAGGTACTTAAGACCATCCTGGTTTGATCTAAACTGGATCACAGCTGCCTTTAAAAAAATTTAAATAAAAGTAATACATGCACATGATAAAAACTTCAAAAACTACAAGAAGGCCAAAAATAAAAAGTAATAGCCTATGTTCCCCTCCACAATCTTCACTCTCATTCCCCCAAAACAAACACTCTAAATAATTTCTCTGGTCCCCTGGAGCCTCCAGAAAGGAACACAGCCCAGCCACATCCTTGATTTTAGCCCAGTGAAACCCAGTGAGACGCATATCTTCTGACCTTCAGAACTGTAAAAGAATAAGTTTGTAAGTCTGTGTTATTTTATGCCACTAAGTTTGTAGTAATTTTTTTTTTGAGTTGGAGTCTCACTGTGTCACACAGGCTGGAGTGCAGTGGCACGCTCACAGCCATGCCAGTGTTGACCTGCTGGGCTCCGGCAACCCTTCTGCCTCAGCCTTCCAAGTAGCCAGAACTACAGGCATGCGTTACCATGTCTAGCCAATTTTTGATTTATTGTAGAGATGAGGTCTCACCAAGTTGTCCAGGCTAGTCTTGAACCCGTGGGCTCAGGCAATCCACTTGCCTCAGCCTCCCAAAGTGCTGGGATTACAGGCTAAGCCACTGAGCCTGGCCTAGTTTGTACTAATTTTTTAGGCAGCAATAGAAAACTAATAAAAACACTTTTTAAAATGTGTATATTTTGTAGCCTGGGCAAAGTAGCTCATGCCCATAATCCCAGCACTTTGGGAGGCAGAGGTGGACAAACTGCTTGAAAGCCCAGGAGTTTGAGACCAGCCTGGGCAACATAGTAAAACCTTCTCTCTACAAAAAAATCAAAAAATTAGCCAGGCATGGTGGTGCGTGCCTGTAGTTCCAGCTACTCGGGATGTTGAGGTGGAAAGATCACCTGAGCCCAGGAGGTCGAGGCTGCTGTGAGCCATGATTGTCATGACCATGCCACTGCACTCCAGCCTGAGTGACGGAGTGAGACCTCAACTCAAAAAAAAAAAAAAAAGTATATTTTAACTTAAGAATGTTATTTCTAGAGGCCGGACACAGTGGCTCAAGTCTGTAATTCCAACACTTTGGGAGGCCAAGGTGAGAGGATCGCCTGAGCTCAGGGGTTCAAGACCATCCTAGGCAACTTGGCAAGACCTTGTGTCTACAATAAGTCAAAATATTAGCCAGGTATGGTAGTGCATGCCTGTAGTTCCAGCTACAGAAAGGCTGAAGCAGAGAGTCCAGCAGGTTGAGGCTGCGATGGCTATGGGCATGCACTGCACTCCAGCCTGGGCAACAGAGTGAGACTCCAACTCAAAAAAAAAAGAATGTTAGCCGGGCTCAGTGGCTCAGCCTGTAATCCCGCGCTTTGGGAGGCCGAGATGAGTGGATTGCCTGGGCCCGCGGGTTCGAGACCCGCCTGGGCAACTTGGCGAGACCTCATCTCTACAACAAATCAAAAAATTAGCCGGGCGTGGTAGCACGTGCCTGTAGTTCCAGTTACTTGGAAGGCTGAGGCAGAAGGATGGCCGGAGCCCAGCAGGTCAAGGCTGCGGTGACCAGGAGCGGCCACTGCACTCCAGTCTGGGCAGCTGAGTGAGACTCCAACTCAAAAAAAAAAAAAAGAATGTTATATTTATAAATGATCCTATAGAAATAATTAAACAAAACACCCTGTATGTACGAGAATATGCATCAGAAACCTAAACAGGAAAAAATGGCAAACAGCATAAAAGTCTCACAGGAAACCACTTAAACAAACTACAGTTCCTACATGTAATAGAATACTATGCAGTCAATAAAAATTATGCAGGCATATATTTGCTGGATGAAAAGGTATTGACAAGGAAATTAAGTCATAAAATATAAGATTCTATTTTAATCTTAAAATATTTATCTATTTTCTTTCTTTTTTTTTTTTTTGAGTCAGAGTCTCACTCTGTCACGCAGGCTAGAGTGCAGTGGCATGTTCACGACCACCCCAGTGTCGACCTGCTGAGCTCAGGCGATCCTTCTGCCTCAGCCTTCCAAGTATCTGGAACTATAGGCGTGTGTCATCATACCTGGCTAATTTTTTGATTTATTGTAGAGACGAAGTCTCACCAGATTGCCCAGACTGGTCTTGAATCCCTGGGCTCAGGTAATCCTCTTTCCTTGATCTTCCAAAGTGCTCGGACTACAGGCTTGAGCCACTGCACCTGGCCTATTTTCTATATCATATATTCCTATGATACATCATACAATTTCATCCACCAGTATTTCAGTATGTATCAAAAACTATGATGATATGTTTATACCAAGAAAACTACTACTAGTACCAACAAACAGCTAATGTATATTCAAACATCTGTCTCAAAACAATTTTTTTATAGTTTGCTCAAATCAGTATTTAGGTAAGATCTGTACATTGAACCTGGTCCGTGAGCCTCTTAAATCTCTTTTAATCTATAGATTCTTGCTCCCTTTTCTACTCTTTCTTCCCTTGCAGCTTATTTGTTGAAGGCAACAAGTATTCTGTCATGTAGTTTGCCAATCTCAGTACCATTTACTATGCTCTCCTGTACCCTATGTTTCTACATATTGGTACTTAGATCTGCATTTGATATTCTGACATTCACATTTGTTATTCTGACAAGAAAACTTCATAGGTGGTGTTAGGTACTTCTACCAAGAGACACATAATATCTAAGATCTCTACAGTTAAAACAGTTTACTTATGAACAATTCTCAGTCTTAGAAAGTTAAAGCTACTTAAGTTTGTTCAGATTTGCATATATTAACAAGTAAAAAGTACCAAATCTTATTTACCAATGCTGAGAAATATATACTGAGAAATGGCAGACAATGTCCTCACCAGAGGATATTTTATACATTTCATTAATCCTCAACTTACCTCACCCCGAAAGCCATAGGTAGAAATAGTGGCTAAATCCTCAAAAGATTGCAGTTTACTTGTAGTGAACCTCTCACATACAATATCCAGATCTTCTTTCTAGTAAATATTTAAAAAAAATGAGTAAATGATGATGTTACTCATTTTTCCAAATCTTTTGAATTTCCATTTTCTTGCTCTAATCCAGGAAGAAATTTCACTTAAGAAAAAAGTTTTTAAATTAGCAGTAACTTCTACACTTGGCACCCAGAATACCACAATGTCCTGGTGTTCCTCCTTTGTGAGGTGGCTCCTCCTCAGTATCATTGCTATTTCTCCCTCATGTCCCCAGCTCCTGTGATCAAAGTCACCCAGGACTCCATCTGTAGGCCTTTTCTCTATCTATACTTACTCTCTTGAGTTCATTCAGTTTCATAGTTATTTTAATTAGAAAACTTCTAATTAGAAAACTTTATTAAAACTCTACAGATAATTTTTGAAAATTTTCCACTATAACCATTTTTAAGTGTATAGTCCCGAGGCATTAAGTACATTCACACTGCTGTGCGACCATCACCACCATCTATCACTAGGACTTTTTCGTTTCCCCTAAACTGAAAGTCTGTACCCATTAAACAATAACTTTCATTCTCCCTCCCATCCTCCCAACCCCTAGTAATTACCATTCCACTATCTCCATGAATTTGACTACTCTAGGAACCTCATATAAGTGGAATCATACTATACTTGTCCTTTTGTGACTGGCTTATGTCTCCAAGGTTCACCTTGTTGCAGTATGTCAAAATTTAGGGCTGAATATTATTCCATATTGCATATCCATTCATCCGCTAATGGCTAGTTGCTTTCACCTTTTGGTTATTGTAAATAATGCTCCTGTCAATATGAGTATACAAATATCTGAATCTCTTCTTTTGGGTATACACACAGAAGTGTAGTGGTTGAATCATATGATAGATCTGTTTAATTTGTTAAGGAATCACCACATCATTTTCCATAGAAGCTGCACTATTTTACATTCCCACCAGCAATGCATAGGAATTCCAGTTTCTCTACATTCTCGCCAACACTTATAATCTTTTTTTTTATAACAGTCATCCTAATGGGTGTGAAGCAGTAACTCATTGTGGTTTTTATTTGCATTTCCCTAATGCCTAACGATGTTAAGCATCTTTTCAAGTGAGTCGTGTAGCTTTTAATACCATCAAAAGCCAGACAACTCCCAAACTTCTATCCTGCATTCCAAGCTTACACACACATCCAACTAACGTGCCTCAAAATGAATGATCTTCCTTCAAACCTGCTTCTTCCATAGTCTTTCCCATCTTGGTAAATGGCAACTATTTTTCTCCATTTGCACAAGCCAAAACCTTGAAGTCATTCTTGACTCCTCTTTCACAATTTACAACAGCAAATTTTGAGAGCTCTTCCTTCATAATCAACTTGGAATCGTACTGCTTTTTATATTTTTTGTTTTTGTTTTTATTTTATTTTATTTTTTTTTGAGTTGGAGTCTCACTCTGCCACCCAGACTGGAGTGCAGTAGCCGCCCCCGGCCACTGTAGCTTCGACCTGCTGGGCTCTGGCGATCCTTCCGCCTCAGCCTTCCAAGTAGCTGGAACTACAGGCGCGCGCTACCACACC
>NW_007249266.1:199130-215007 GCF_000164805.1 Carlito syrichta | reverse complement strand
ATGTTGCCCAAGCTGGTCTCCAACTCCTGGCCTCAAGCAGTCCTCCCGCGCTGGCCTCCTACAGTGCTGGGAGTATACACATGAGCCACTGTGCCTGGTTTCACTGCTTCTTATATCTTCAATGTGACCACACTAGTTCAAGGCACTGTCACCCCCTCCTGGACTGCCGCAAGAGCCTCCTCATTGCTTCTGTCCTGTCCTGCAGTCTTTTCCACATACTAGACAAATGATTTTTTGTAAAACTTACCATTCCATGTAACTGCTTTACTTAAAATGCTCCAATAGGCTGGGTGTGGTGGCTCAGCCTATAATCCCAGCACTTTGGGAGGCCAAGGAGAGAGGACTCCCTGAGTCCGGGCATTTGAGACCAGCCTGAGCAAGTTGGTGAGACCTTGTCTCTACAATAAATCACAAAAAATTAGCCGGGCGTGGTGGCGTGCATCTGTAGTTCCAGGTACGCGGAAGGCTGAGGTGGAAGGATCGCCTAACCCAAACAGGTCGAGGCTTTGGTGGCTGTGAGCGTGCCACTGTACTCCAGCCTGGGCAACAGAATGAGACTCCAACTCAGAAAAAAAAAAAGCTCCAATAGTATCCCACCATTTTCAGAATAAAAGCCAAAGGTTCTACCATGGCCCACAAGAACCTATATATTTTTTTCAGACCTCATCTTCTGTTACTCTTCCTTTCTTACCCTCTAGACACACTGGCCTCCTTGCTGGTCCTTAAACAAGTCAGACATGCTTCCTTTTCATGGTCTTCACATAAATTTTTATGAGTCCAGAACACTCATCCCTTAAATAGCCTCATCACTAGCTTTTTGATCTCCATCAGGTCTCTCCTCAAATATGACATCAACACTGAAGCCTTCTTAAACCATTCAGTTTGAATTGTGTCGCTCTTCACTGCCCCGTGCCTATCCTCCTCCATGCTTTAGTTTTCTCCATAGTACTTAATGTCATCTGACATACTACTTATTGTACCTGTTTACTGTTTTCTCCCATCATTATAATGTAAGCACCATAAGAGAAAGGATTTCTGTGTATTGTATTCACTGCCATATTGCAGCAAAGAATAGAAATACAATGAATATAAATACTCAATAAATATATATTGCTGGTGTTAAATTTTTCAGTCAAAAATTCCCATCTGCGAAGTTTAGAGTTTCCAGAAGAGGAAAAGGTCCTGCCTCTTCCTGCAGAGGTTTCACACAAAGTACACAAAAATCCTGCTCCTCTGAGATTCTACTTACCCTGATCCCAGTGCCATTGTCTTGGATCTGAATCAACTTCAGGCCTCCCTCTTTAACAACCACTTGAATACTTGTGGATTTTGCATCTAAACTGGCAAATCAAACAGAGAGAATAATTTATCAGTCTGCAATTACTCTAATGCATATAATTTAATATGAGCCAAGCAATAATAATGAACTCAGTAAATATAAGAGTGCCTATGAATGTGTTTTTCCCTTGCCTTACAGGCTCAGTGACTATATTGCATGAGTTTACATACTGTGTGAGACACAGGGAGGAGGAGCAGAGCAACCATCATTTCCAATACGATAGCGGTATTTCTGTTTCTCTAACAAAGACAGAAGTTAAAAGTAGGATTTTGTTAGCACATGCCTCTTATCCTCTTCTCAATTAATTTTACTATCCGCTACTTCATTTTATTCACTCTCAGACTCCTTGGTGATTCTAATAAAATGTCATTAAAAGGGCCAGGTGCAGTGGCTCACGCCTATAATCCCCAGCACTTTGGGAGGCTGAGGTGAGAGGATTGCCTGAGCCCATGGGTTCGAGACTAGCCTGGGCAACTTGGTGAGACCTCATCTCTACAATAAATTTTAAAAATTAGCCATATGTGGTGGTGCATGCCTGTAGTTCCAGTTACTTGGTTGGCTGAGGCAGAAGTGACAGTGAGACTCCAACTCAAAAAACAAAAAAGTCATTAAAAAATTCTAAATGTTAACCGGGCTCGGTGGCTCAGCCTGTAATCCCGCGCTTTGGGAGGCTGAGGTGAGTGGATTGCCTGAGCCCGCGGGTTCGAGACCCACCTGGGCAACTGCAATAAATCAAAAAATCAGCCAGGCGTGGTAGTGCATGCCTGCAATTCCGGCTACTCGCAAGGCTGAGGCAGAAGGATCGCCAGAGCCCAGCAGGTCAAGGCTGCAGTGGCCAGCTGCAGTCTGGGCAACAGAGTGAGACTCCAACTCAAAAAAAAAAAAAAAAAAAATCTAAATGTTTTTCTCTACTTTTCCCTTTTCTTTAAGAAGATATATTTATAATAAAGGAAAGGGGGAAAATGGCAATGCAGAATCTCTAAAAAATCAGTAAATCTCTTGTGCTTTCAGAGCAGCCTACAAGCACAGAGTACCTGCTAGAGAAAACAAGTTCCATAGCAGCAGTTGCACAAGAAGAAACTGCTCCCCACGTAGAAAACTCTTTATTCAGAAATAAGACAATAAGCTACCTAAATATTGAAGACCTTTCTCAGGAACCCCTGTATTAGTCATCTTGACTTCTATATTAAAAAGGGCATAGCTGGACTCCATATAAAATCTCTGCTTATCAATTAATTATAAGTCATTGAGCTAGTGTATTTAGTTTTGTTTTACAGTATATTCTGGCACAGCACAATAATAGGCTCTAGTTGTTCTGTCAGTTCATTCTAACATAACGGAAACAAAAGCCAGCCTACGACTTCCGCTACTCCTCCTCCAAGTCAAAAGGAGAAAACATCCCCAGGTTTCCTGCTCTTTTTTTCCTCTACCTCCTAATTCTCTTCCTTTTCCTCGGTGGTCCTTTCTGCCCCACTGTTCTTTCAGTCTCACGGCCTGGAACAACTAATGTCTTTGCAGTAAATTTCTCTACAAACCTGCCATTTTTCAGTCATGTATGTTTCCCCTATGAATGTAGGGACTTCAGTAACATCTATTAATTTTGACACAAAGGATCTGACACAAGGTTTAGGTACATTATAGGATTAAGGCCTTTTTTTGACGTTTACAGTCCACACCCACTTTTCCTCCCACAGGTTTTTAACCTCTTCCCTCTACAGTGTCTGAATCCACGAATGGCCTGTAAAACCAGGGAACCTCGAAGTGCACCCCAAAAGAACAGGACAGGAAAACACCAAGCGGGGGACACTAAATTAACAACAGAAGAGTCAAAAGTTAAGCCCAAAGCCCATCAGCCTGTCCTAAAACACCGACGACTTATTCTGAATAAAACAAAATGAAGTGTGCCCTTGAATGCGTATGGATGATTGCTGGAACGGTGGTAGGAAAATGATAACAAGATAATCCCTAAAGGAAGATATTTTTTCCCCATCGTAACCCTTCGTGCATCTTTAATGCTGCATCTTCTGCACAGATAATTTTAAATCAAGTAGATTGCTTCGTTAACGGTACCTTTATGAAAACAATACAAAGCGTATCCCCCTACTTGCACCCCAAACAACTCTACAAAGGTCTCGCGAGAGCTCTCAAGAATCACGCAGAACACTGGCAGGGAGAAGGGCTAACCAGCGCGCGCCCAGAGACCCTGCGGCCGCCGCTGTTGGGGACATGCGCTGGACACGCCCCTGCCCGGGGCAAGGAGGCGTGTCTGCGCCATTCTGAGGAGCGACCGGTAAAGTCTTTAAGGCAGCCCGGGTCGACTCCCTCCGTACCAGTTCTCAATCATCTCTTTGATGGCATTAGCTGGCCGCTGGATAACTTCCCCCGCCGCGATGCGGTTCACCACTGTCTCGTCCAGCCGCCGGATAACCCCCGTCACCAGCGACATTTTGGCGCCAGAGAGGCCCAGGTCACGTCTAGAGCTCACCGGAAGTGCCGTCAGCCTTGTGCTCACGTTCTTCCTGCAACTGGGGCTTACGCCATCTATTGATTGGACAACTTGAATGTCAGTCAAGCTACGTGGGGGGGTGGGTAAAGCGGCTGCTGCCCAGTCGCTCAAAGGATATGCGCTTGCGCGTTAAAGATCACTGTCCGCTCTCCTCATTGGTTCGTTCGTTGGAGCTCCGGGGAATATGAAATATCCAGCCAATAGGAGCAGAGGTGTCGGAGCCCGACGCTTGTGTCCCTCGGCTGAGGTGATCTGGCGCAGAGCGGAGGAGGTGCTTGGCGCTGCTCTGGCTCCTCCTCTCTTCTTGCGGCCGCGCTGAGGTTGGCCCTGCTCTTGCGGCCTCCCGCAGAATGTGGATGACGCCCAAAAGGAGCAAGATGGAAGTCGACGAGGCTCTCGTGTTCCGGCCCGAGTGGACTCAGCGTTACTTGGTGGTGGAGCCCCCGGAGGGCTCCGGGGCCCTGTGCTTGGTCTGTCGCCGCCTAGTCGCAGCCACTCGCGAACGCGACGTCAGGCGCCACTACGAGGCTGAGCATGAACACTACGAGCGGTATGTGTCGGAGGGCGAGCGCGCGGCCCTGGTGGAGCGCCTGCGCCGGGGCGACTTGCCCGCGGCCGCCGCGCTCACTCCCGAGGAGAGAGCTGCTCGCGCAGGCCTCGGGCTCTGCCGCCTCTTGGCCTTGAAGGGTCGCGGCTGGAGTGAGGGGGACTTTGTACACCAGTGCCTGGAGGTCTTGCTGAGAGAGGTTCTGCCCGAGCACGTAGACGTCCTGCAAGGCATCGACTTATCTCCGGAGATCACAAGGCAGAGGATCCTGAGCATCGACAGGAATCTACGCAGTCAGCTTTTTAACCGAGCCAGGGACTTCAAAGCCTATTCCCTTGCCTTGGACGACCAGGCTTTTGTGGCCTACGAGAACTACCTCCTGGTCTATATCCGCGGTGTGGGCCCTGAGTTGGAGGTGCAAGAGGATCTCCTGACCATCATCAACCTGACTCATCACTTCAGTGTTGGTGCGCTCATGTCGGCCATCCTAGAGGCCCTGCAGACCGCAGGCCTTAGCTTGCAGCGAATGGTGGGACTGACCACGACCCACACTTTGAGGATGATTGGTGAGAACTCAGGACTGGTCTCCTACATGAGGGAAAAGGCTGTCAGCCCCAACTGTTGGAATGTGATCCATTATTCAGGCTTCCTTCACTTGGAACTGTTGAGCTCCTATGATGTGGATGTCAATCAGATCATAAATACCATATCCGAATGGATAGTTTTGATTAAGACCAGAGGCGTTAGGCGACCCGAATTTCAGGCTTTGCTAACTGAATCTGAGTCAGAACATGGTGAAAGAGTTAATGGTCGATGTCTGAACAATTGGCTTAGGAGAGGGAAAACTTTGAAGCTAATATTTTCTCTGAGAAAAGAAATGGAGACATTCTTGGTTTCAGTAGGGGCAACGACAATCCATTTCTCAGACAAGCAATGGCTTTGTGACTTTGGTTTCTTGGTGGATATTATGGAACACCTTCGAGGACTCAGTGAAGAATTACGAGTTAGTAAAGTCTTTGCTGCTGCTGCTTTTGACCATATTTGTACTTTTGAAGTTAAGCTGAATTTATTTCAAAGGCAGATTGAGGAAAAAAGTCTAACAGACTTTCCTGCCCTCAGAGAAGTTGTTGATGAGCTTAAACAGCAAAATAAGGACGATCAAAAAATATTTGATCCTGATAGGTATCAAATGGTGATCTGTCGTCTGCAAAAAGACTTTGAGAGACATTTTAAGGACCTCAGGTTCATTAAAAAGGACTTAGAACTTTTTTCAAATCCATTTAACTTTAAACCTGAATATGCACCTATTTCAGTAAGAGTGGAACTAACAAAACTTCAGGCAAATACTAATCTTTGGAATGAGTACAGAGTCAAAGACTTGGGGAAGTTCTATGCTGGATTGTCTGCTGAATCTTACCCAATTATCAAAGGGGTTGCCTGTAAGGTGGCATCCTTGTTTGATAGTAACCAAATCTGTGAAAAGGCTTTTTCATATTTGACTCGAAATCAACACACTTTGAGCCAGCCATTGACAGATGAGCATCTCCAAGCCCTGTTTCGGGTTGCCACAACTGAAATGGAGCCCTGTTGGGATGATCTTGTGAGAGAAAGAAATGAATCAAATCCATAAGCCTTTGTAGTACAAGAGAAAAACTCAACAAGAGTTTAATTCTAAAAGCAAAAATTGGTCTGATTTTTCAAGTTTACTTATTTGGATTGTGAGAGAGCACCAAGTTATTACCAGCCGTCCAAATTGATCACAAGTCACATTCTAAGAGTTGCCTTGTTAAAATCTCAAATGGCAGCATGGGACTGAAACATGAGAATGCCCCCCTTTTTCAAAATTCAGTTTAATGACAAAGTGCTTGTCTTTTATGATATAATTGATTCTAAAGAGGTTTAGTATTGATAATGTGAGTTAAACTTGCAGTTTGTTTTTAAGGTGTTAGGATATATGCCAAAAATTTTAGCTTTTATTTTAATTGTTAAAATTCTGATACATATGTCTTAAATTATCAACTCCTTAAATGTGTGTTTGGACCAATTTGCAGAAACTCACATAGCTAGTTCATAAGTTTCTGAAAAGGAAGAACATACATACAGTGGAGGTATTTTGTCTAACTACCAAAATGTTTGAGACTCTTTTTTTAAGTGTATTTCTGAGTCTGAAGTAAATATTGAAATTTCCTCCCTCTCACCACTCCCTCATCCACCCCGGTGATACTGATATTACTAATAGAGGAAGTAATTGAATGAAGTTTTAGTCACAGGAGCAAGAATCATTTTTAAGTTGCTGATATAGGAGACTTCCTGCAATTTGGAGATAAAACTAACCAGTTATTGGGGGTTTCCCCTTAATTTTTGCAACTGGGGGCTGTTTTATCACCTTGCCTATTAAAGAACTACGTACGGTAAGTATAGAAACATAATGGTTGCCAGTTAGTAATTCTTTTTTTCTACTCTTAGACAGAAGTTTGGCCCTGTCAAAAAGGGTGAGAAAAAAAGATTTTTGCACTCCAGGATCAGGAGGTGTGAGATATTTTAGCTTTTTTGTCCTACCTGCATGGGTGTTACTGCTTTATTAAAAAATCCTGCTTAAGGGAAACACATTGTTGTAAAGTGATACAGTATATCAGATTTTGTCAGATGCTAGAAATGGATTTATTCTAGAATTTGTTACTGTCCCACACATTCTGTATTTAAGACAGTGCACAAGTAGAAATAAGCAGCCTTATTAACTGATTGTAGCAATTCCATATTTCTAGTAAGACATCTGTTTTGTGCCAAAAGAGTAATTTTCAAACTTATGTTAACTGTGTAAAGGCAATCTTACAGTAAAGTCCAATATGTAAAACTAATTGTGAACAGGGTCTGACTTACATTCATAGATCCTGTCAAGTGCAGTTTGAAGACTCTTGTTCTAAAATCCTGTCAGAACTATTGGAACACATTATTCTATGGTTACTAGTGCAGCCAGTTCAAAGAACCAGGTTACAAAACAAGAATCTAGAAGAAACTTGAGTCTGGGCAATCAAAACAGATGCCATAATGGCCTAAAAACTAAAGTTGTGTCTGGTTTTTCAGAGGCAGTAACTCCCTTTCCAGAGGAGGCTGAGAAATGTGTAGGGGCACTTTTTTGGTTGTCATATTTACTAGGGGCGTCTGCTGGCATTTAAGCCTGAAGACCTTTACCCCCTGTAGTGCATAGGACAGCCTGGCACACTGAAGATTTTTCCTTCCAAAATACAGGTTATTTTATTTTGATGGACAGGGCAAATTACCGGTAGAAGCAAAATTAAAAAGACAAATTGGGCAAACGGAATAATTGATAGAGGAGACTAATTCCAACACTCCAGGTTTGGCTGATGAGGTGCACTAAAGGCATTGATATGTTCCAGCAGCTCACTATAGTACTTATAAATCCATAATTAATACTGATGTTTAATATTAATATTTCAATAATATCAGATTAAAAGACTCTATCCTGTTACACATAGTCAGTTTAGGGCAGGAAAACAAGTGCTATATATTGGCAGGATACCAAGAATGGTCAAATTGAAATTTTGGTTAAGAGAGTAAGTTTAAATATCTGAAAAAACAACACAGAAAAAAATAAAAGAATCTACCGGTAATTTCCTAATAGCTTTGAGTATTTTTACAGTAGAAAAATGCTTTATTACTTGAGAAAAAGATTGGAAGACCTGAAAGCCACTTCTGCTTTCTAACCCCAGTTCCTAAAATACTGAAGTTTTGTACATTTTGTGAAGTTCCAGTATGTTTTGCTTAAGGTGAATATAAAATTAGTTTGCATCATATAGTCACTGAGTGAGAGGGAAGATATAAACCAAGAATTTTAAATTGACCCTCAGCTTTAGAGAATTTGCTATAGTCTTGTTTGTAAAAAAAAAATGTGTATTTTACTGTTTTCTGTATCAAGTAATTCTGTAACTGCATGGCGGTCTTTTTCTTTTTTTTTTTTATAAAGATTGTTACTGGTCCTGTTGTATCAGTGAATATAGTTAAAGTAAGTACCATTTTTAAAAAAAACAATGTCCTTAGCAGTTACTGCCCTATATCTCATTCCTGCTTTTCTTAAAAGATTTGTATTCCCAGTCTCCCATATTGCCATGCAAATTGTTCTACCAAGCTTGCCAAGTCCTTGTCGGTATTCTTATCCTCCTTGAAATTCTGATTACCTAGGTTTGAGGAGATAGAATCTCCAGGTATACTTTCTCAGTCTTTGCAGGTACCTCTTCTCTTAAACATCTGTTCTTATGATTTAAAAAATCTTTTTTGTTTTAGACTGCTTTATTCTACATCGTCTCCCTAGCTGATCTCATTTTCTTCCATGACTTCAGTTACTACCTGTATGCAAATGACTCCCAGATTCATATCTCTAATTCACATATCTAATTGCTAACATAAAATCACTTTGCAGCCAGGCATGGTGGCTCGTGCCTGTAATCCCAGCACTTTGGGAGGCGGAGACAAGAGGATTGCCTGAGCCCATGGGTTCGAGACCAGCCTGAGCTGGTCTCTACAATAAATCAAAAAAGTAGCCGGGCGTATGGCACATGCTTGTAGTTCCAGCTACTTGGAAGACTGAGGTGGAAGATTACCTGAACCCAGCAGGTCGAGGCTGCAGTGGCAGTGAGCGTGCCACTGCACTCCAGCCTGGATGACAGAGTGAGACTCCCGACTTAAAAAAAATTCACTTTGCTGTCTTACAGGCATCACAACATGTCATCGATCTTAGCCCCCTACCCCAACCCTCTAATGTTTCCTCTTTCAGTACATGGCACTACCACTACCAGCCATTCAGTTGCCCTTGCCCAAGCCAAAAACACTCCTCCATAACTCTCCCAATTATCCAGTGCTACTGTCCTAATTCAGACCATCAACCTACCTAAATTATAGCAATAGTCTGATTTTTATTCCTTTCCATGCTGCTGTTGAATTGCTGCAGAAGACCTCTCTGATCATATCGCTCCACTGCTTTCACCGTTGTTCTTAGGATAAAATGCAAATTTCTCTTTATTTTTCAGGTATCAGTTTATATGCCACTTCATCTGGGAAACCTTTATTGATGCCCTCTAGACTAGCTGCCCTTACTATGCACTCTCTCTACATCCTGTTTTCTAAACACACTTAGCACACTATTGTTACTGCTTATTGATCACTGCTAGACTGTAAGCTTTAAAAGGGCAGGGACCATATAAGCCTTGTTCACTGTTACATCTCTAGTGCTTAGCACAATGCCTGGCATTTCAATAAATGTTTGGATAAATGAATATTTGTGTAATGTTTTACAATCATTGAAGCTCTTTCACAGTGTCATTTGACCTTCACAGTCATCCTGCCTTAGACTGTTCATCACTGGGTACTTTTTATCCACATATTACAAATTAAGAAATGAAACTAAGTTCTTTTGACTAGGACCTCGTATTCCCAGACTTTAGTGCAGTGCTTGTGCTAAATTAGCATGTGGCTTAAATATGTATTATGTGAAAGTTGTTAAGGAAACAAACTGAATTGCAATTTCCCCTAGAAAATATAGTAAGTAGTAAAGTTAATTTCAAATCTAAGTATACTCATGTAAATCCACTATGTAATATTAAATTTGTATATCTATGATATATTCTTAATTTCTTCCTGCCCTTTAAACAAAAAGTCTTAAATTTTTTTCCCCAAAGGCAGATTTTCAAAGAAACCTACATATAGAGGGAAAAGATTGGACAACTATTAAGTAAACTAAGACAATACTTCAGTAATTAAAAAAGTTACATTTAGTATTAAAAAAAGATAATGCCGCTTAAGAGTTAATAATCATTTTTCCTTTTGTAGGCATCAACCCTAGGAGAAAATGGCATGCTATTTATTTGCTACTTTCCTTTACAGATGATATTTGGCTCTTCTGGGATTTAAAAGTAAGTAAATTCGACAAAATGGAAGAATGATTCAGCCCTTCTCATCACTAGATACTCAGTTCACCTGCTATCATACCTGCAGAATGTCCTCATCACTTCTCCAAGAGAGATTACCCAAAAGTAACATCTAGTTAATGTGTACTTTTTAGACTTGCTGCCTTTTTTTTTTTTTGCCTTCTTGTTCCCATGCCTCTCTGAACTCAATTTCTGGGAACTGAACCCTTTGGGGCTTAGGTGGTAAGTCATACCCTTTAGTCTCTTTTCTTAAGCCATTATGTCCAATTTAAGAGATTAACTAGTAGTATAATCTTAGTTGGGCTTTTGGTTTGAAGCACATTAACTTATTTAGAGATTTTTTTTTTTTTGAGTCGGGATCTCATTCTGTTGCCTAGATTGGAGTGCAGTGGCATGCTCACGGCCACCATAGCCTCTACCTGTTGGGCTCAGGTGATCCTTCCACCTCAGCCTTCCAAGTAGTTGGAACTACAGGCGCACGCCACCACGGCCAGCTAATTTTTTTATTTATTGTGGAGATGAGGTCTTGTCAAGTTGCCCAGACTAGTCTCGAACTTGTGGGCTCAGGCAAACCTCTCACCTCCTAAAGTGCTGGGATTATAGGCGTGAGCCACCGGGCCTGGCCTATTTAGAGATCTTAACAGTAGATGTGATAATTATCCAGTGATTTGATCCTTGCTGCAAAGCTGGGTTTTAATTAGCCTTTAAGCTTAAGGATTTCTCATTTTTATCTTATTTTTTGCCATTGAAAAGTTGCCTCATCCTATACAATAAGTACTTGAATTTGTGCATTCTCTATTCCTTTTCATTTCTGCCTGTAAACTTACCAGTTTTTTTCTTAATTCATCTCTTCTGTACGTTTTCTCAAGTGCAGCCAACAACTACAAAATGTTTTGTTTTTCTGTCTTTAGTAAAGGGTAGATTATCTGTCTTGCAGGTTATCTCAAGGGGCAATTTTACCTCTTTGTAGTATGAATTGCTCCTGTGTAAGTTATTTCTTCCATTCTCCAATAACTGTTTCCTGAAAGCCTGCCAAACTTACCAGTGTTCAGTATTTTGGGAATTTTTTTTTAAAACGGGAAACCAATTGCTGTGTCAGGATGGTCTAACAACTACAGAGTTTGTCACACTTGTGTATTGCAACTTGCCTTGGGACTTTGCTCTAGGTCATGGGTCGGCAAACTACAGCTCATGGGCAAAATTCATCCAGCTGCCTATTTCTCTAAAGTTTTATTGGAATACAGCCTTGACTACTTATTTATGTATTATTTGTGGCTTTTTTTTTCTACAGTGTCAGAGCTGAGTAGTTGGCTGAAATATTTATTCTGTGGCCCTCTACAGAAAAAGTTCACTAATTTGTGCTCTAAGTTGTCCTCATTCTGGAACTCAGGCTGACAAAGCAGATACTATCAGGAGTGTAGCTACTCACTTTGGGAAATGAAAAGACCGTATTCAAATTACCTAAAAGCAATTAAGCACTTTCATTGGCCAAAGCAATCACACAGCCACACCAAACTAGGAGTATAATCCTTCTATATACCTGGGAGGAAACCAGAAATATTTGGAAGACAGCACTACTGTTAAACATATAGTTTATATCTCTTCATTTATATACTTTGAACATATTTCTTCCTTTTACTGAGTTAAAATTTCAAAGTATGAAGTGTACACTTCAGTAGATCTTTATATATACCCTTGAATGCAGCACCCAGGTCAAGATAAAATATTCCTGGCACCTCGGTAGATGTCCTTATGCCTCCCTCCCTCCCCCCTACACACACACACACACACACACACAATCACTATTTTGACCTTTTTCACCATGAATTAGTTTTGCCTGTTTTAAAACTTTATGTAAGTGAAATATGCACTCTTTCGTGTCTTTTTTTTTTTAACATCGTGTCTGTGAGAGTAATCCATGTTGTCTGTAGCAGCAGTTCATGTTTTACTTCTGTGTAGTGTTCCATTGTGTTACTGTACCACAACTTGTTAATCCATGCTACGGGTGATAGAAATTTGGGTTATTTCCAGTTTGTGGTCATGAATAAAGTTACTATGAAAATTATTGCATATGTCTTCCAGTAAATGTGTGTACCTATTCTTGGTATACTCTTTGATATATAATCCTGCTTCCATATATCCCTCATACAGTTTATTCTCTACTTAGCATCCAGAGTGATCTTTATTTTAAAATATAAATCAGATCATGCCACTTATGTGCTCAAAATCACCAATGACTTTATATCACAACCAGAGTAAAATCTAAGGTCTTTCTCATGGCCTTCAAGGCCCTGCCTGCATAATCTGCACCCACAACCTACCCTGCACACATGCCCTTTCTATTCCTACCCCACCTTATCTCATATCCTTTATCCATCTCCCTGTCCCTCCTCACTCTGCTCTGTACTAGACATGGTACTTGTAAATTGGAGAATTTATATAATTTGGCTCTGTCCTTAAAGGAGGTGGTCATTTTGACATTAGCCATAGCACTGGTTGTGTTAAGTAACCCCAATTTATCTTGATGTTTAACTCCTGGAAGGCAAGATAAAAATACAAACCCTCTTTGATAAATTTGAGAAATGTGTAAAGTCTTACATTTTAGTTCTACTGATTGAATTAGTTTACCAGTGTCACACTATTATAATTGTTCACTTTTGATGATAGCTGAGTCAGAGTTGGAGCAGAGGGTAAAGAGGTGGGAAGCTGGTAGTGGAATAAATAAAGAAGTACTGATATTAAGTCCAAAACAGCATAGTCATAATAAGGGGCCTCCTTAAATATTCCATTTTTGGCATATTTGATTATTATAAAATAACAAAGAATTCTGTTATTAAGCACTTTCCACATTTTTTACAACTTTGTTGTATAATTCAAGTACAAGAAACTGAACATACTTATAAAATTTGGTTGGTTTTGATGTGTGAAGTCATCACAACCAAAATAATGAACATCACTCCCAAAAGTTTGGTTTTGACTAATGAGAAGGAAAATTTAAGGGGGTACAGGCAGGGTGCGGTGACTCAAGCCTGTAATCTCAGCACTTTGGGGGGCTGGAGCGAGAAGACTGCCTGAGCCTGTGGATTCGAGACCAGCCTGGGCAACGTGGTGAGACCTTGTCTCTACAATAAATCGAAAAATTAACCAGGTGTGGTAGCGTGCGCCTGTAGTTCCAGCTACTTGGAAGGCTGAAGCAGAAGGATTACCAGAACCCAGCAGGTCGATGCTGGGGTGGCCGTGAGCATGCCACTGCACTCCGGCCTGGGCCACAGAGTGAGACTCCAACTCAAAAAAAAAAAAAAAAGTGCATAAAAAAAGGACTTTTTTGAAAGATGCCTCAGTTCAGTCAGTTCAGACTGCTATAACAAGTTATAGACTGGATGGATTACATAGCAAACACTTATTTCTCAGAGGCTAGGGAGTACGAGATCAAGGTGCCTCCAGATCTGTTTTCTGGTGAGAGACCGCTTTCATGGGCTTACAGATGGTCATCTTCTCACATCTTAGTATGGCAGAGAAAGAAAAATGAGCCCTCATGTCTTTTTATAAGAGCACCAATCCTATCATGAGGGCTCCATGCTTATAACCTAATTACCTGCCAAAGGCCCCACTTCTTAATACCATCATATTAGGGGTTAGGATTTCAATATATGAATGGGAGGGACACAAACCCAGATCGTAGCAGGAAAATATGGGAATGTCTTTCAGAACCAGCATTGTCTACCTCCCACTGCATCTGCTTTCTTATCACCTTGCCAGTCAGCTTTTTGCACCTCCCTGGCTTCTATCTACCCCACACCAGTGTTACTGACCAAGTGACTTAGTCTCCTTATGTGCCAGTTCTACCTTCCTGAGCAGGAACTTGCAATCCAGTCTTTGATGTGTTTCCTGAGGCCTGATATATACTGTAGTAAAGGAGGTGGTGATTATGAAGGGGAAGAGTCCCATAATGCATTTGGAAGGGCTCTCTGGTTGTAAGAAAACAACTTGCACTAGTTTAAGGGGAAAATATTAAAGGAATGATTAGAGAAATAAGGAGTATTTCGTGGAAGGCATATTGGGGAATCAAATTCAGTGGTCATTTAATAATAATTGAATGAAGACTTCTAAAGCCAAGCACTGATCTGGGTACTGGAGATTCAGCAGTAAAGCAAAATGAATTTCCTACTCTCATGGTTCTTATCTGTGACCTCTCTTTGCATGTCTACTTCATTCTCTCTGAACACTAACTCAACTGCTCATTTTTCTTCATGGGAGAACATAGTTGTGACTGAAAATATATTTTTCTTTAAAGGAGTCCTTAATATATAGCTATGGGCCCCCAGTCCTGTGGGCAGAGTAGACTGAGAATGGAGACTGTGGAAGGAATCGAGCTAGACAGGCATACCAAAAATTGTCTCATTCAAAGCCATCCAATAAGTTTATTGCTTCCAGTTATCAGGGTTCTCATCAACCCCTCTGAATCGGGACTTATGGAACTGAGTATTAAAGTTGATTTCTATTTTTTTAAAAGCAGAATTTATTGAGAGGACAGAAAAGCTGCCACAGTGGGAGGGGACCCAAAGGGGTTGCCCGAGTATTAAAGTTTCTATGGACTGGGCTCAAGCCTGTAATCCTACCACTTTGGGAGGCCAAAGCAAGTGGATTGCCTGAGCCTACTGGTTCGAGAACAGCCTGGGCAACTTGGTGAGACCTCATCTCCACAATAAATCAAAAAATTTGCTGGGAATGGTAGTGGATGCCTGTAGTTCTGGCTATTTGGAAGGCTAAGGCAGAAGGATGTCCTGAGTCCAGTGGGTTGATACTGGGATGACCTTGAGCATGACACTGCACTCCAGCCTGGGTGTCAGAGTGACTCCAAATCACAAATAAATAAATAAATAAAGTTTCTATGGAAAGATCATTTATTCCAATTACTTTGCAATATAAATAAATTGGGTCCCAGAGATTAAGGTTATCTTGAATTACATAGCAGAATCAAGACAAAAACTAAATTTTTGTTGTTGTTTTGTTTTTTATCTGTTTCAGGGCTTTTATCACTCCACCGTTGCTGTCATTACCACACTGGTCCCATGCCTCCATTCCTTTTAAGAAACTGTTTTCTTGGTGGAAGTCCTCAGAAACCTCATAATCTTCCCTTTGGTTCTGAATGGCAATGGCTAAGACAGGGTATCTGTCAGTGCTTACACAGAAATTTGTTAGGAATCTAGAATTCTTTGAGATCATCACTATGTTAGATACGTATTAAAAATTGGGGGGGGATCATATTTTGATGTGTATTCTGAAACATTTTTAAAAAGCACAAATATTACTTCTAGAAGATTTGAAAAAAGTTATCTGAAAAGAATGGGATTGGCCAGAACAATTAGGCAAAAGAAAGGGCATACAAACTGGAAGGAAAGACAGCACGTTAATCTCATTCACAGATGACATGATCTTACTCTTAGAAAAACCTAAACAGCCCACTAAAAAGCTATTAGAAGCCGGGCTCGGTGGCTCAGCCTGTAATCCCGTGCCTTTGGGAGGCTGAGGTGAGTGGATTG
>NW_007249266.1:196664-198612 GCF_000164805.1 Carlito syrichta | reverse complement strand
CTCAAAAAAAAAAAAAAAGCTATTAGAATTGATAAATGAATTCGGTAACATTGCTGGATTCAAAATCAACATTTAAAAAAATCACTAGCATTTATATACACCAACAGGAAACAGCCTGAAAAATAAATGGAAAACACAATCCTATTTACAATAACTACAAAGAATATAAAATACTTATGAATCAATTTAACCAGAGAAGTGAAAGATCTATACAAGGAAAACTATAAATCACAAAAGAAATTGAAGAGGACACACTCAAAAAAAAAAAAAAAAAAAAGGAAAGATATTTCATGCTCATGAACTGAAAGAATTAATATTGTTAAGATGACAATACTACCAAAGCAATTTACAGATTCAATGCAATCCCTATCAAACTGTCAATGACATTCTTCACAGAAATAGAAAAAAAAAATCCTAAAGTTTATGTGGAATCAGAAAAGAGCTTGAATGGCCAAAGCAATCCTGAGCAAAAATAAGCTAGAGGCATACACTACTACAAATTTACTACAAAGCTGTTGTAGTATAGTACTAACATAAAAACACATAGACCAATAGAATAGAGAACTCAGGTATAAATCCATCCAGTCCAAAAACGGGAGAAAATATTTGCAAACTATCCCAGAATAGCTGGGTGCAGTGACTCATGATATAATCCCAGCTACTTGGGAAGCTGAGGCAGGAGAATCACTTGAGGCCAGGAGTTTGAGACCAGCTTGGGCAACATGGAAAGACTGTCTTTTAAAACAAAAAAACAAAAAAAAACAGCCGGGCTCGGTGGCTCAGCCTGTAATCCCGCGCCTTTGGGAGGCTGAGATGAGTGGATTGCCTGAGCCCGCGGGTTCGAGACCTGGGCAGGCGAGACCTCATCTCTACAATAAATCAAAAAATTAGCCGGGCATGGTAGTGCATGCCTATAGCTCCAACTACCTGGAAGGCTGAGGCGGAAGGATCGCCAGAGCCCAGCAGGTTGAGGCTGCGGTGGCCCAGGAGCGGCCACTGCCCTCCAGTCTGGGCGACAGAGTGAGACTCCAACTAAAAAAAAAAACAACAACAACAAGAAGGCTGGGCTTGGTGGCTCAGCCTGTAATCCCAGCACTTTGGGAGGCCAAGGCAAGTGGATTGCCAGAACCCGCGCTTTCAAGACCCACCTGGGCAACTTGGTGAGACCTTGTCTCTATGGTACATCAAAAATTAGCCAGGCATGGTAGCATGTACCTGTAGTTCCAGCTACTTGTGTGAAAGGGAAAAGAAGCAGCCTCTGCCACTGATTGTAAGGGGGTGGTGAAAGAGATGGCTTCAGCCTTGAAACAGGCACTCCCTTCCTGGAGGGTTTTCTTTGAAGGTTTCTCCTCTGTAAATATTGCAAGATAAATTGTATCCTTACCTACTACACTTGCCTAATTAGCACATCTGTTAGCTTGCTGATGTCAGCAGATTATTGCGATAAGAGTTCTGGAAAATGTCCAACTCTAACTTTAGCTAACCAAGATGTAAGCTAGGACTACTTAAGGGAGCTCTGAGTGGGGGCTCGGGCCGACATGCTTGAAGTTCTCTTCCTGCAAGCGGTGGCCAGCTGGCAGAGCCTTGACTAATACACTTCTCCTTTGTTAAAATTAAGTTGGTGGGCTGTTATTTAATCGCTCGGACCCTACTTCACTTGGAAGGCTGAGGTGGAAGGATCGCTGGAGCCCAGCAGGTTGAGGCTGTGGTGGCCAGAAGCGTGCCACTGCACTCCAGTCTATGCAACAGAGTAAAACACCAACTCTAAAATAAAAAAATAAAATTGCAAGGTGTAGTGGCACATGCCTGTAGTCACAGCTATTCTGGAGGCTGAGGCAGCAAGATTGCTTAAGTCCAGGAGTGCCAGGCTGCAGTGAGCTGTGATCACATCACTGCACTCCAGCCTGGGTGAGAGAGTGAGATCTCGTCTCTGGGGGGTGGGGGGGGG
>NW_007249266.1:191857-196644 GCF_000164805.1 Carlito syrichta | reverse complement strand
GGAGAGTACACTGTGTAAGGAGCTCAAACAACTAAATAACAAAATCACAAGTCGATTTTTAAAATAGGCAAAAGATATGAATAGACCTTTCTCAAAAGAAGACATACAAATGACCAACAGGAATAAGAAAAAATGTTCAACATCACTAATCACAGAGAAATGCAAATCAAAACCACTCACCCCAGTTAAAGTGGCTTTTATCAAAAGACAGGTAATTACTGATGCTGGTGAAGATGTAGAGAAAGGGGAACTCTCATATACTGTTGGAGGGAATATAAATTTGTACAACCACTATGGAGAACAGTATGGTGGTTCTTCAAAAAACAAAATAGAACTATCATATGATCCAGTAGTTTCACTACAGGGTATATACACAAAAGAAAGAAAATCAATATATCAAAGAGATATTTGCATTCCCATGCTTACTGCAGCACTATTCAGAATAGCCCAGATATGAAATCAATCCAGATACCCATCAACAAATGAATGGTTCAAGAAAATGCAGTATATATACAAAATGGAATATTATTCAACCATAGAAAGAATGAAATCTTGTCATTTGCAGCAACATGGATGAAACTGTAGGTCATTTTATGTTAAGTAAAATAAACCAAGCACAGAAACGCATGTTCTCATTCCTATGTGGGAGCTAAAAAGGTGGATCTCATGAAGATAGAAAGTAGACTGGTGATTATCAGAGGTGAGGCTGGGAAGGGTAGAGGCAGGAGGGAATGAAGAGAATTTGATTAATTGAAACAACTATATGGTTTGATGGAAAAAATAAGATCTGGTGTTTGATAGATCAACCAGGTAACTATAGTTTACAATAATCTATTGAACATTTCAAAATACTAGAAGAGAAGAATTCAAATGTTTCTAGCATAAAGAATAGTGTTCGGGTCACACTCCCAGTTGGGGCCTCTGGAATGTTAGGTCAGGCCCGCTGGGCAAGTGGGGTGCCTGGTGTGCGATCCGATGTCTCATGAAAAATGCAAAGAATTGCACAGAAGTTAAATTAGAAAATATAGCTTATTTAGAAAGTAAATTAGAAAGAGAGAGAAAAAGAGGAGATTCACCTCCCCAAGGGGGCCAGCGCTTAAGAAAACATGGCCTGGCCATAGCTCAAAGAGCACATGGCCACACCATAGCTTAGCAAGGCAATGGCAAAATGGCTGCTTGTAGTTGAGTTCTTTTAGCCATTTCCCTTGGATGGGGGAAGGTCATTAAGGTGATTGAGTGGTGGTCTGCTCCGTGTCATTATGAAGGGTCAGGTAAGCGCAGGTACTGATGCCAGGTGATGGACTGCAGGCAGATGGGTGGGTTAATCACATGATTGCTGCCATGGTGGTGGGCTAGATGGGAGAGAGGGGGAGGGGCTTTCCTGTAAAAGACTTGTCAGACATTTGCAATCCTTGACCAAAAGGTGGTCTGTTATCATTTTTATGGCTCTGTCCTTGTCTTGCATCAGATAGAGATTTGCCAAGCAGATGGGGTAGGCAGCTGCTTGGCCTGCAATAGAATGTCGGAACACTTCCTAAAACCTGTTTATTGGAAATTTATCTTACATATGTCTAACCTGTGTTAGACTTAAAGCACGTCAGGGGTAAAGTCTAATCAAAAATGGCTCTGCTAAGGCAAAAAGACCACACTAAATTAAGTTTATTCTAGTTTTCTAGATGGACTTACCAAGTTTTGATCTTTACAAATCACATGCACCCCAAATCTATGTACATCTATTATGTATCAATCAAAAAACTATTTCTTCTATGTCTTTTATACATATGGAATTAATTTCAATTTCTTTTTTGGATTTTCCTAGGGAATCTTCCATTTCATTAAGGTTTTCATATTTATTGCGTTACTTATAGCATTTTTGTTTTCTCTCCTCTGTATCTCTGGTTATGCTCCCTCCTATTCCTAATGTTTGAGCTTTTTCTTTTTTGAGTCGGAGTCTCACTTCGTCACCCAGGCTGGAGTGCAGTGGCACGCTCATGGCCACTGCAGCCTTGACCTGCTGGGCTCAGGCGATCCTTCTCCTTCAGCCTTCCAAGTAGCTGGAACTACATGTGCCATCATGCCCACCTAGTTTCTTGATTTATTGTGGAGACAAAGTCTCGCCAAGTTGCCCAGACTGGTCTCAAATCCATGGGCTCAGACAATCCTCTCACCTCCACCTCCCCAAGTGCTGGGATTACAGGTATGAGCCACCATGCCCAGCTTCTTTTTCTTAATTAGCCTCACTTAGATATTTTTGTTCTTTTCAAAGAATCTTCCCTTCTTTTGTTTTTGTTTTTGTTTTTTGTTTTTAGTTGGAGTCTCACTCTGTTGCCTAGACTGGAGTGCAGTGGCCGCTCCCGGTCACCGCAGCCTCGACCTACTGGGCTCTGGCGATCCTTCCACCTCAGCCTTCCAAGTAGCCGGAATTACAGGCATGCACTACCATGCCCGGCTGGTTTTTTTATTTATTGTAGAGATGAGGTCTTGCTGCCCAGACGGGTCTCGAACCGGTGGGCTCAGGCAATCCACTCACCTCAGCCTCCCAAAGGCGCGGGATTACAGGCTGAGCCACCGAGCCCGGCTCCTTCTTTTATATGTAAGTGTTATTATCCCCTACTTCATTGATTTCTGTTTTTTAAAATTATTTTCTTAATTTTTCCATTAGATTATTTTTTACATATCCTTGAGTTGAACATTTTTATACCTTGTTTAATAATTAACCTATCTTCATTGCATATCAAACCCATCATAAATATAAAATATATTCCTTTTATTTATTTTTTATTTTTTTGAATTGGAGTCTCACTCTGTTGCCCAAGATGGACTGCAGTGGCACACTCAGGGCCATCCCAGCGTCAACCTGCTGGGCTCTGGCAATCCTTCTGTCTCAGCCCTCCAAATAGCCGGAGCTACAGGCATGCGCTACCACACCTGGCTAATTTTTTAAAATTTTATTTATTGTAGAGATGAAGTCTCGCCAAGTTGCCCGGGCTGGTCTTGAACCCCTGAGCTCAGGTAATCCTCTTGCCTCAGCCTCCCAAAGTGCTGGAATTGCAGGCCTGAGCCACTGCACCCGGCTAAATATATTTCTAAGGTCTTTATTATGCTTTGTTCTGCCTTGAATTCTTTTTTTTTTTTTTTTTGAGTAGTTTCACCTCTTTGTTGCCCAGGCTGGAGTGCAGTGGCACGCTGATGGCCACTGCAGCCTCCACCTGCTGGGTTCAGGTGATCCTTCCACCTCAGCCTTCCAGATGGTTGGAACTACAGGCATGCACCACCATGCTTGGCTAATTTTTGATTTATTGTAGAGACAAGGTCTCACCAAGTTGCCCAGACTGGTCTCGAACCCCTGAGCTCAGGCATTCCTCTCACCTTGGCCTCCCAAAGTGCTGGAATTACAGGCTGAGCCACCGCACCTGGCCTGCCCTGAATTCTTATTTGACCGATAATGTAGATACTGTTCTGTGTCATGGAAATACCTTCTTCAGCACTGAAGATCTTATGTCATATCTAAAAAACAATATGATATTAATTATAATTTTTTTATAATCACAATGCCATTTTCACACTTAATAATTCTTTGACATAAACTAATGCCTAGCGCATATTCAAATTTCCCCAATTTTTCTCGAAAATGACTTTTTACAGTTTCTACAAACAAGGTCCACACATCATATTTGGTTATTGTGTCACTTAAATCCAATTTATTCCAGAGGAGTGAGTGAGTGCCAGCCCCTGAGCAATACAGTGTGCTTCAACATGCTCAGGGTCACCAAGGCCACTGGCACCAAGAAGCAATTCCAGAAGTTCTGAGACTGGATGCCTGCCCACTCCCCAAAATGAAATAAAATTTTTTTTTAATTTAAAAAGAAAAAAATGGCCAGGCTCGGTGCCTCAGTCTGTAATCCCGCACTTTGGGAGGCTGAGGTGAGTGGATTGCCTGAGCCCGCGGGTTCGAGACCCGCCTGGGCAGGCGAGACTTCATCTCTACAATAAAATTAAAAAATTAGCTGGGCGTGGTAGCGCACGCCTGTTAATTCTGGCTACTTGGAAGGCTGAGGCGGAAGGATCGTCGGAGCCCAGCAGGTCAAGGCTGCGGTGGCCGGGAGCGGCCATTGCACTCCAGTCTGGGCGACAGAGTGAGACTCCAACTCAAAAAAAAAAAAGAAAAAAATGTGCCACATTCTAGATGTCTCTGTTCTGTGCTATTCATTTTTTTTCTCTAGCCTCCATATTTTATGTAATTTTGAAGTTAATTCTAAAGGGTTAGTTAGATTCAGGTTTAACTAACAGCACTGAAAAGGTGGTGCTATGTACTTCTTACTGCCTCACATCAGGATCACAGACTAGCTGGTCAGCCCTGTGCTGGTAATGCTGAGATTGGTCAGTGGTTTTAGGTGGTAATAGCCCAATCCTGCCATTGACAGATTCTCTATCAGTCTTTCACCTGATGGTTTTGGTCCATTGGTCATTGTTGTCTGGATCTGTTGTTTCATTAGGACTTGGAATATAGTTATTTTTCTAACTTTGTCATTCACTCTACATTTATTAGCTGAGATTATTCTGTAAGATAGAATTTATTAACTAGGACTATTTGGTTACCTTAAAATATAGTTTGAGCAGGTTCGAGACCCTCCTGGGCAGCGAGATCTCATCTCCACAATAAATCAAAAAATCAGCCAGGCATGGTAGCGCATGCTTGTAATTCTGGCTACTTGAAGGCTGAGGCGGAAGGATCACCAGAGCCCAGCAGGTCGAGGCTGCAGTGGCCGGGAGCAGCCACTGCACTC
>NW_007249266.1:187694-191837 GCF_000164805.1 Carlito syrichta | reverse complement strand
TATATATATATATATAGTTTGAATCTGATACAAGGAAGTCACAGATGAGATCCATGAGGAAATTTATTTTGCTTCGCTTCTTTTTTTTAATTTGAGTCGGAGTCTCACCCTGTTGCCCAGACTGGAATGCAGTGGCATGCTCACAGCCACCACAGCCTTGGCCTGCTGGGCTCAGGCACTCCTTCCGCCTCAGCCTTCCAAGTAGCTGGAACTACAGGTGTGCGCCACCATGCCTGGCTAATTTTTTAATTTTTAGTGTAGAGACGAGTCCTCACCCTATTGTCCAGGCTGGTCTTGAACCCCTGGGCTCAGGCAATCCTCTCACCTCTGCCTCCCAAAGTGCTGGGATTATAGGCCTGAGCCACTGCACCCGGCTGGCTTCACTTCTTAATCTCTAGTGCCTCAACCAGTACGCAGCCCTAGTAGGCCTTCATTAAATAATTGTTGAAGACAGAATAAATGCTTAATTCTTCTCCTTTAATTCCTAACTTTCAGAGTTAGGAGTTAGTGCCTCTCCTTTTTTTGCTTGTGGATTTTTTATGAAAACTTATTTATAAACTTATGGACATTTACATTTTTAATTATTTCAGTTGGAAGTCATTATTCTTTTTGGTGCTTATTGCTTATATTGCCTCATCAGTGACTGCTAGGGGATTAAAACAATTTTTTTTTTTACCCACAGGGTCTCACTATATTGCTCAGGCTGGAGTGCAGTGGCAATTCACTGGAGCAATCATAATCCACTGTAGCCTCAAACTCCTGGCCTTAATCGATCCTCCCTCCTTAGCCTCCCAAGTAGCTGGGACTACAGGAACAGGCCACTACACCCAGCTTAAATGCATTTTTGACTTAACGAAATTTTCAATTTATAATGGGCCTGTCAGAAAGTAACCTTGCCATAAGACAAGGAGCATCTGTAGTTATCTGGTACCTGGCCCTGGGATGATTAGGGCAAAGGAATATTGTCTCCTGGTGTGTAAGAGCCAGATGGAAGAGGTGGTTCAGAGTATTGTCTCTGGATTGGTTGATTTGCATATGAATGTCATGTGCCCTGGTAAGTACTTTGCTGTCTCTAAGAATTAGCTAGCTCTGGGAGGGGAAGTCTCTTGGGTCAATAAAGAGCCAGAACATCAAGAATACAGAAAACAAGAACATAGAGTTAATACAAGTGGTGTCTGTCATTTCTGAGCCCATGCTTTCCTGGCAGAGAAAAGGCAAGACCCAGCTCAAGTATAGATGACTATGCACTCCAGTCTGGGCAACAGAGTGAGACTCCAACTCAAAAATTAATTAATTAATTAATTAATTTCAAAAATGGTTAAGTGACAGATTTTATGTGTATTTTTATCACTTTTTTTTTAAAGGAAGAAAAGTTTATTTAGAATCTCTTTCTCTCTCTGATTTAGAAATAAATCAGAGAGAGAAAGAGAAGGAAATGAGAAGATTCACCTCCCCAAGGTGGGGGAGGGGGACCAAAGCCCCACAATTTTTTAAAAAAGACTTAAGTTTCAATACTCTACAAAGTTAAACATAAACCTATTCTATACCTGAGCAATTTTCCTCCTGAGTATTTACTCAAGAAATGAAAACTTGTCCACAAAAATGTTCTTTGTTCATGAGAACAAAACAAATGTTGGTCAACAGGAAATGGATAAACAAAATGTGTTCTGTCCATAGAATGAGATAGTAATCTGGAACAAACTACTGATATACCTAACAATATGGATGCTTCCCAAAAGTGCTGGGATTACAGGCGTGCGCAAATGCACCTGGCTTAGTTTTGTTTTTTTGTTTTTTTTTTTAACAAAGGTTAGGTGTGATGGCTCATGCCTGTAATCCCAGCACTTTGGGAGGCTGAGGCAGGAGGCTCATTTGAGGCCAGGAGTTCAAGATCAACCTGGGCAACATGGCAAGACCCTATCTCTACAAAAAAATCAAAAATAAAAAGTCCTTTCCTCGCTCTTCCCTTCTCACCCTGGGGTCAATGAAGCAAGTATGGAAAAATAATGTGGTTTTGATGCTATCCTGGGTGTTGTGATGTACATCATTTACAAAATGACATTTGCTGTTAATTTCTCATGAGCAGATTTGCTTATAAAAAAAAGCAAGAGCAGCAGGTCACTGCTGACTGGTGTAGCCCCTTTAGCCACAGGTGACAAAGAGGCAAGTGAGAGATAGCAAGTGTAACCTTCCTGTAGCTGGACGGCATCGCACAGAGCTATCCCTGTAAGAAATAGTTCTGGAAAGTGGCATGACTCATGAGGAAGGTTGCTCGGTAAACAGCAGGCTTTAGCATTATCTTTGGTATCAGTGAATAGCTAGTTTCCCTGGCAACAGGAGCCTGCTTAATGAATGGTGCCAGGCAACAGGCATGAACATGTCCCTAGCAAATACATAGAGAGAGAAGACCGCTTCACTCAAATACGCCCACACTCAGGTCTTTTGATGCTTTAAAAAAAAAAAATCAGAGACTGCTGAAAAAAACAGTAAAAAATTGCCTCGCTAAATTATGGTGTGGCCATGTGCTCTTTGAGCTATGACCAGGCCATGTTTTCTTAAGCTTTACCCTCATCCCTTACCTTGGGGAGGTGAATCTCCTCTCTTTCTAATTAATTTTTTTTTTGGGGGGGAGCAGTGTTTGAGAAAGCAGGAGTTTATTAAGAAGACAAAAGCAGGCCGGGTGTGGTGGCTCAAGCCTATAATCCTAGCACTTTGGGAGGCCGAGGTAAAGGGATTGCCTGAGCCCATGGGTTCGACAACATCCTGGGCAACTTGGCGAGACCTCATCTCTACAATAAATCAAAAAATTAGCCTGGTGTGGTGGTGCGTGCCTGTAGTTTCGGCTACTTGGAAGGCTGAGGCGGAAGGACCACAGGAGCCCCGCAGGTCTTGGCTGCGGTGGCCGGGAACGTGCCACTGCACTCCAGTCTGGGCAACGAAATGAGACTCCAACTCTAAAAAACATCAAAAAGAAGAGAGCTCCCAAGCGGGAGGGGCCTCGAAAGAGGCCTGCCCCTCTAATTTAGTTTTAAAAATAAACTATATTTTCGAATCTAAACAAACCCCAAACAAAACAAAACTTCAGTGCCCTTACTCACTTCTCTTCTCCCTCGTTCCTACCCCTAGTAACAACTGTTAGCCTTACTGTTGCCGTCTTAGACAGTCCCAGCCGTTTTGCTGACACAAACCGGGATGGATAAACTTACAGCTGAGGTCTCAGCCTGTAATCCCAGCACTTTGGGAGGCTGAGGCGAGTGAATTGCCTGAGCCCGTGGGTTTGAGACCCTCCCGGGCAACTTGGTGAGACCTCGTCTTTACAATACATCAAAAATTAGCCGGGTGTGTTAGCACGCACCTGTAGTTCCAGCTACTTGGAAGGCTGGCGTGGAAGGATCGCCTGAGACCAGCAGGTGGAGGCTGCAGTGGCGGGGAGCGTGCCACTGCACTCCAGTCTGGGTGACAGAGTGAGACTCCAACTCAAAACAAACAAACAAAAAAACTTACAGCTGAGCACCAACCGCAGCGTGCATCCCGTTAAGCAGCAGCTGGCCTAACCACAAGACCTTTTCCTTAGCTATACCCCTAGCAACCAACTAACTGCCAAAGATTCCCCACCTGAGATAGCAAATGGCACCCCTTCCCCCAAACCCTGTAAGTTGCCCTTAGTCTGTAAGCGGGTTCGGCCCCCAGTCTTATCTGGTGTTCCCCTCTGCGGGTCCTTCCTCTGGAATAAACCTGAGTTGTTGAACTGCCCCTCTCTTGTCCCTTCTCTCTCTCCTTGCCTTTCTGAACTTAGCAACAACCACGTGTTATCTTTTCTTTTATTAGCTCTTTTGTTTTCATGTGTATCTCTCTATATTGATAATTTCTTAATTTACCAACTTTAGATATTGTCTACTTATTGACTATTATGATTAATAAGAATTTAGCTAATTTATATTACCCTAGTTCTCTTTTCCTCCTTCTTACCATCACTTTTGTTGTACCACTGGTTTTCTTTCTATTGGTGTCTTTTACAAATTTAGATTATTTTCTTTTTTTTTTTTGAGTTGGAGTCTCACTCTGTCGCCCAGACTGGAGTACAGTGACCGCTCCCAGCCACTGCAGCCTCGACCTGCTGGGCTCTGGCGATCCTTCCACCTC
>NW_007249266.1:185280-187674 GCF_000164805.1 Carlito syrichta | reverse complement strand
CTACCATGCCCGGCTAATTTTTGATGTATTGTAGAGATGAGGTCTCACCAAGTTGCCCAGGCAGGTCTCGAACCCGCGAGCTCAGGCAATCCACCCACCTCAGCCTCCAAAAGGTGCGGGATAGATTATTTTCTTAAACTGTTTTTTATTCTGTCAATTTTTACTAGTGTCTCTTGGCTTTTACCCTCCATGGTCTTCATCTCTGTTCCGACGTCAACTCTGTGAATGTTTTTACAACCTCCTGGGATTTTTTTTTTTTTTTTTTCAGTAGAAGTCTCACTCTGTCACCCAGCCTAGAGTGCAGTGGCACGTTCACAGTCACTGCAGCCTCAACCTGCTGGGCTCAGGTGATCCTCCTGCCTCAGTCTTCCAAGTAGTTGGAACCACAGGCGAGCGCAACCATACTTGGCTAATTTTTAAATTTATTGTAGAGATAAGGTCTCGCCAAGTACCTCCTGGGTTTTTATGCCAGCTTCTCAGCAAAGCTGAGACTGAGACAGCAGCTGTTGCAGTAGTGAAAAGGTTTAATAATTGTAAAGTGGCTGAGATAGGGTTTTTTTGTTTTTGTTTTTGAGTCGGAGTCTCTCACTCTGTCGCCCAGACTGGAATGCAGTGGCAGGCTCCCAGCCACCGCAGCCTTGACTTGCTGGGCTCCAGTGATCCTTCCAGCTCAGCCTTCCAAGTAGCTGGAACTACAGGCGTGCGCTACCATGCCTGGCTAATTTTGGATTTTTTTTATTGTAGAGAGGAGGTCTCACCAAGTTGTCCGGGTGGGTCTCGAACCTGTGGGCTCAGGCAATCCACTCGCCTTGGCCTCTCAGAGTGCTGGGATTACAGGTTGAGCCACCGGGCCTGGCCTGAGCTAGAGTTTTTAAGGGTAAATCGGTAAGCAGGGGCCTCGGGAATTGGGACTGCTGATTGGGGATGAAATCAGAGGTGTGAGATTGTTTTAGTTTGGCTAATCCATTTCTAGGTGGCGGGGGCGGGAGGGAGTGTCACCGGTCCAGTTGGTGTCAGATAGTCTACTAGAATACAGAGTCTGAAAAATATCTCAAATGCCAGTGTTAAGTTTATGTTATTCATAGGAGCAATTGGGGAAGTTACAAATCTTGTGAACAGTGGATGTGGGATGAGGATTTCCTAGTGATCAAATCTACTCATGCTCTTCTGCCTATTAAACTTCTGGATGCCATCAAGGAGGTCCGGATGACCTACATTCCATTGTTTTTCAAAAGTAAAACAAGTTTGTTCATCTTGCAGGCAGCCCTAGGCACTAGAATATGCATGGAGGGAAAAAGGTCAAAGAGAACCTTATAATGTATTTATGCTTATATCCTAACAGAATTCAGGTCCCCATCACAATTCTAAATTGTGACCTTTTATTAATTGTATATAGGTGGTTTCAATGCCATTTTTATATTTACATTATCAAGGTCAAAAAAATGTACACTCTGTTCAGAAATCATAATTGGATCTCCATACTTGGTCTGTAGGTTGACGATATAAATTTAAAATTAAGAAAAAATATTAACTTGTTATGACATATTATTGTATTTTCTTCTATACTTATTTATTTATTTATTTTTGAGTTAGAGTCTCACTCCGTCACCCAGGCTGGAGTACAGTGGCAAGCTCACGGCCACCCCAGCATCGACCTCCTGGGTTCAGTGATCCTGCTGTCTCAGTCTTCCGAGTAGCCAGAACTTCAGGTGCATGCTACCAACCCCGGCTAATTTTTTTATTTATTGTAGAGACAAGGTCTCACCATGTTGCCTAGGCTGGTCTTTAACCCGTAGGCTCAGGCAGTCCTTTCGCCTCGGCCTTCCAAAGTGCTGGGATTACAGGATTGAGCCACCACACCCGGTCTTCTTCTATGCTTATATTAAAATGACCCTGGACCTCTCAAAGGATAATGTTCCTAGAAATTTGTCAAGTGGATTATTTTCTTAAACCACTGCAGTTGCTCAAATTCATACCGCATTAGTTCACTTCAAATTTGGATCATAATGTTCTTGTCTTCTTGGAATTTTATTTATTTGTGTATTTATTTATTTATTTATTTATTTTTGAGTCAGAGTCTCACCCTGTTGCCCAGGCTGGAGTATAGTAGCACAATCATGGCTACCACAGCCTTGACCCGCTGGGCTCAGGCAAACCTCCTACCCCAGCCTTCCAAGTAGCTGAGACCACAGGCGTGCGCTACTTGCTTGGATAATTTTTTAAAATTTTATTTTAGAGATGAGGTATTGCCATGTTGCTCAGGCTGGTCTTGAACTTCTGGGCTCAGGAAATCCTTTCACCTTAGCCTCCCAAAGTGCTGGGATTACAGAAGTGAGCCATGGGGAATTTTAAATTATTTTCCCCCATTGGGAGAAGTGAAAACCTCCTCCTCCT
>NW_007249266.1:179471-185172 GCF_000164805.1 Carlito syrichta | reverse complement strand
CTCCCCCTCATCCTCCTCCATCTTCTTTGTGTTGGAGTCTCACTCCATCACCCAGGCTGGAGTGCAGTGGCATGCTCATGGCCACCACAGCCTTGATTTGCAGGGCTCAGGCTATCTCTCCACCTCAGCCTTCCAAGTAGCTGGAATTACAAGAATGCCCCACCATGCTTGGCTAATTTTTTGATTTATTGTAGAGATGAGGTCTTGCCAAGTTGCCCAGGCTGGTCTCGAACCCGTGGGTTCAGGCAATCCTCTCACCTCGGCCTCCCCAAATGCTAGGCTTATAGGTGTGAGCCACCACACCTGGCCAAAACGTTTTTCATTAAAGCACCGATCTCAGTTTCTTATTCTAAAATTGCTCAGGGTCTATTTTCCCAAGGATATCTTTTTGGAGCCTATGACCATCCTGTGGTTTTTTGTTTTGGTTTCTTTTTTTTTTTTTGCTTTTCTTCTTTTTAGAGATGGGGTCTCATTCTGTTGCTCAGGCTGGAGTGTAATGGTGCAGTCATAGCTCACTGTAGACTGGAACTCCTGGGTGTTGGTTCTGGAATGTTAGTCCAATGGAAACCTGACCTGTGAGATGCTTCTGAAAATCTCATTAAGGTCGAACTGTCAAAAGTGCTAAAAAACCTAAAAGTTCTCACTTTGAAGTTGACAGTTAGTCAGAAACCTACTAGGTGGTTAAAACCCCCATGAGTGGTCATGAACATCCCCCACTCCCCCCAGCTTATCTCAAGTTACAGAACTCCCATTGGATTTGGTCAAACAATGCCCTAACCCAGTGGACCACCTGTCCAAACAACCCCCTAACCCGGCTAACCTGGCTCTATGTAATCAACCCCCTTTAACTTCGTGCTGATGCCACCTTAGGCTCAGCCCGGAAGGAGTGCTTTTAATAAAATTTGCTCTTCCTCAAATGGCTGTTTGCGGTCCTGCTTTGGCGAACTTTACACTGGGTTCAAGCAATCCTCCTGCCTCAACCTCCCGAGTAGCTAGGATTTTTTTTTTTTTTTTTTTTTTAAAGATGAAATGTCCTTATGTTGCCTTGGCTGGTCTCAAACTCCAGCCTTAAGTGATCCTCCCACTTCAGCCTCTCCAAGTACAGGGATTACAGGCATGAGCCACTGCACCTGGCTTGGGCCCCTTGTTTTATAAGTTTCTTTCAAACCCCACTGCAAACTGTCATCCTGGATTTCTGTGTATTATATCAACAGGGTTAGTTCTATCATTTTTTGTTTTCTACATGTACCTTCTGACCAATATCTTCATTTATCTCTTTTAGAAAGTGTAAATAGTGGATAAACTCTCTGAATCCGTACAGGTGTAAGAATGGCTTTAGTTTGCCCTAATCTTGATAGTTTGGCTAGATATGGATTTCTAGGTTCATAATTGCTTTCCCACAAAACTTTGAGGGTGTGCTCTGCTAATTCACTTAAAAACTTTTAAAATTGTGAAACAGAACACATATGGAGGGGACCAAAAAAACTGATATTTATTTATTAAAAAGTGTGTATTTATTCTTACATGTTTAAACTTCAGTTACCTTCAAAGTACTCTCTATTTGACTTAATACATAATCAAAATCCTTTTTCCATTGCTCAAAACAGTTTTTGAACTCATCAATTTTGATTCCTTTAGTGCTTCTGCCATTTTTGTTTCACCTCTTCCACATTGGAAATACGTTTCCCTTTGAGGACTTTTTTCAGCTGGGGAAATTAAAAATGTCGCTCAGGGCAAGACAGGATGAATAGGAAGGGTGGACACAGGGGTCATGTTGTTTTTGGTCAAAAACTACTGAACACTCAGCACAGGGTGGGCAGGAAGGAGCTGTCGAAAATCACCCATCACAAAGTGGGCAAAAGCGTTGAAAGAATCTCCAAAAAAAATTTCACTGAAGCTTAACACAGCCTCTCAAACAACGCTAGCTGGTACACTGGTGCCAATGGGTTTCTAGAACACCTACCTAGCAGGGGAAGCTTGTGCTACAAGGCGCTCACCCTTCAAAAAGATAATCCCAGGGTTTTTTGGGGGGAGAGGGGGTCTCCTGTCATATGTACAGAAAAGTACAAACACACAAATGTGTGTCTTTTTTTTTTTTTTTGAGTTGGAGTCTCACTCTGTCGCCCAGACTGGAGTGCAGTGGCCGCTCCCAGCCATCGCAGCCTCGACCTACTGGGCTCCAGTGATCCTTCCGCCTCAGCCTTCCAAGTAGCTGGAACTACAGGTGCGTGCTACCATGCCCGCGCTGATTTTTGATTTATTGTAAAGATGAGGTCTCACCAAGTTGCCCAGGCGGGTCTCGAACCCGCTGGCTCAGGCAATCCACTCACCTCCGCCTCCCAAGGTGCAGGATTACAGGCTGAGCCACCGAGCCCGGCTCACAAATGTGTATCTTAATGAATGTCTTCTTTTTTTTTTTGAGTTGGAGTCTCACTCTGTGGCCCAGGCTGGAGTGCAATGACACATTCAAGGCCACCCCAGCGTCAACCTGCTGGGCGCTGGTGATTCTTCCACCTCTCCCTTCCTAGTAGCCAGAACTAGAGGCATGTGCTACCACACCTGGCTAATTTTTTTTTTTAATTGTAGAGACAAGATCTTGCTAAGTTGCCCAGGCTGGTCTCGAACCCGCGGGCTCAGGCAATCCACTTGCCTCTACCTCCCAAAGTGCTGGGATTACATGCTGAGCCACCAAACCTGGCCCTTAATGAATTGTTATAGAGTAAATACCAACATAGACACCATCCAGGTCATAAAATAAAATTTTGTCAAAATGTAGAAATTGGCATCAACATTTGCTATCCCACCCTACCTCCCTCAGACCACAGGCCCCTTTCCTATTCTAATGTTCCGTTTCCCTCTTATAAATATCCACAATTTTGATATTTATGGAAGTAACTTTCTTGCTTTTAAAAAATAATTTTGTGGCTGGGCTCAGTGGTTCAACCTGTAATCCCAGCACTTTGGGAGGCTGAAGCAAGTGGATTGACTGAGTTCGTAGGTTTGAGACCAGTCCAAGCAACTTGGTGAGACTTCATCTCTACAATAAATAAAAAAATGAGCTGGGTGTGGTAGTGCGCACCTTTTGTTCCGGCTGCTTGGAAGACTGAGGAGAAAGGATTGTCTGATTGATGCTGGGGTGGCTGTGAGCGTGTCACTGCACTCCAGCCTGGGTGACGACGGAGTGAGATTCTAACTCAATAATAATAATAATAATAATTGTATCAAATCAGTATGCTTCTCTACACATACAATTTAGTTTGCTTATTTTTGAGGTTTACATAAATGGAATAATACAGCATTATTATTATTTTGGGTCTGACTTTATTCGCTCAACATTATGTAGTGAAATTTATTCATATTGTTGCATGTAGTTATATATAGTTCATTCATTTTCATTGCCATGCAGTATTCCATTGGATGAATCTAACGCAATGTATCTATTCCTTCTACTATTGATAGATATTTAGTAGCTTCCAGTTTGGGGCTGTTATAAATAATATTGCTATGAACATCCTTGTATATGTCTTCTGGTCCCAAAGTGTAGGAGAATTTTTGATTCCTTATTCTATCAGTTACCAAAATAATTTTGTTCAAGTCTCCCACCTGCATTGTGAGTTTCTCTTTGTGATTCTGACAACTTTTGCTTTGTACATGTCAAGGCAGTAATAATTGGTATATATTCATTTTAAATTTTGTTCTTTCTGGTGACTGGAACTTTTTGTCATAATGAAGTGGCTCTCTCTAATGCCTTTTTGTCTTAAATCCTGTTTTGTCTCATATTAATATAGCTAGATCAGCTTGCTTTCATTTTTTTACTGTGATAAAGTACACATAATATTAAACTTTCCATTTTAAAGTGTACAATTCAGTGGTATTAAATACATTTGCAATCACCACTATCTAGTTCTAGAACTTTTTCATCAATCCAATCAGAAACTCTGTCCATTAAACAATAACTGCCATCTCACCCTCCCTTGAGCCCCTGGTAACCACTATTCCACTTTCTGGCCTTATGAAAATGACTATTCTAGGTACCTTGCATACATGGAATTATACAGTATTTCTCCTTTTGTGTCTGGTTTTTTTTTTTTAGTTGGAGTCTCAAGTCTGTTGCCCAGGCCGGAGTGCAGTGGCACACTCACAGCACTGCAGCCTCAACCTGCTGGGCTCAGGTGATCCTTCTGCCTCAGCCTTCCAAGTAACTGGAACTATGGTTGCATGCCACCATGCCCAGCTAATTTTTTTTTTTATTGTAGAGATGAGGTCTCACCATGTTGCCTAGGCTGTTCTTGAACCTGTGGGCTCAGGCAATCCTTTCACCTCTGCCTCCCGAAGTGCTGGAATTATAGGAATGAGCCACCATGCCTGGCCTTGTATCTGGTTTGTTTCAGTTAGCATAATATTTTCAAGTTTCATCCATATTGTAGTATATATTGATACTTCATTTCTTTTATGGATGAATTTCGTTATATGCCATATTTTGTTTATCTGTTTGTCAGTTGGTAGACATTTGGGTTGTTTTCACCTTTTAGTTGACAAGAAATAGATAAATCGAACTTCAAAATTTAAACTTTTAGAGTATCGAAGGACACTAAGTAGAGAATGAAAAGGCAACCCACAGAATGGGTGAAAATATATTCAAATCATATATCAGGTAAGTGATTAATTTCCAGAGTATATGAATTCCTACAACTCAACAACAAAACCAAACAATCCAATTAAAAATGGACAAAAAGAGCTGGACTTCGTGGCTCGGCCTGTAATCCCAGCACTTTGGGAGGCTGAGGCGAGTGGATTGCCTGAGCCCGAGGGTTTGAGATCAGCCTGGGCAACTTGGTGAGACCTCATCTCTACAATAAATCAAAAAATTAGCCGGGCATGGCAGTGCATGCCTGTAGTTCCAGCTACTTGAAAGGCTGAGGTGGAAGGATCGCCAGCACCCAGTAGGTCGATGCTGGGGTGGCTGTTAGCATGCCACTGCACTCCAGCCTGGGCAACTCCAACTCAAAAAAAAAACCACAAAAAGTTTGAATAGCTATTTTTCCAAATAAGATATGCAAATAACTAATAAACACATGAAAAGATGCTCAACATCACTAATCTTTAGGGAAATGCAAATTAAAACCATGAGTTAACATTTCCTACCCAGTAGGATAGCAATTTAAAAAAACAAGTGTTAGCAAGGATAAGGAGGAATTGGAACTCTCATGCATCGCTGTTGGAAATGCAAAATGGTGTACTTTGGGAAAAGTTTGGTGTTTCTTCAAAAAATTAAACAAAGGCTAGTCATGGTGGCTCACACTTGTAATCTCAGCACCTTGGGAAGGCCCAATGTGGAAGGATTGCTTGAGCCCAGGAGTTCAAGACCAGCCTGGGCAACATAGCAAGAGCTTGTCTTTAAAAAAAAATTAAACCGGGCTCAGTGGCTCAGCCTGTAATCTCGCGCCTTTGGGAGGCTGGGGTGAGTGGATTGCCTGAGCCCGCGGGTTCAAGACCCGCCTGGGCAACTTGACGAGACCTCATTTCTACAATAAATCAAAAATTAGCCGGATGTGGAAGCGTGTGCCTGTAGTTCCAGCTACTTGGAAGGCTGAGGCGTAAGGATCGCTGGAGCCCAGCAGGCGAGGCTGCGGTGACCGGGAGCGGCCACTGCACTCCAGTCTGGGTGACAGTGAGACTCCAACTCAAAAAAAAAAAAAAA
>NW_007249266.1:172330-179366 GCF_000164805.1 Carlito syrichta | reverse complement strand
GGTGGCCACTCCCTACAGTCTGGGCGACAGAGTGAGACTCCAACTCAAAAAAAAAAAATTAAACAGAATTGCCATGTGACTCCACAATTCCACTCCTAGGTGTATACTCACAAGTATTGAAAATATACACTCAGACAAGCATGGTGTATACACGTGTTTATAGTAGTACTATTCACAATAGCCAAAAGTTGGAAACAGCTCAAATGTCCCTCAACAAATTAATGAACAAACACATTTTGGTATACAATACAGTGGAATATTATTCAACAATAAACCTCTGAACCTAAAGAGTTAATAGACTAGTAAGGAGGAAAACACAGAGAAAGAATAATTATGAGGGAGGTCCTGATTGATTGGGAAATGTGTGGTGTATCTTTGCTTGACTTCAGTTATTGTAAAAAGAAATCTCGGTCTAATATTTATTTATTTATATTTATTAATGTATTAATTTATTTTTTGAGTCGGAGTCTCACTCTGTTGCCCAGGCTGGAGTGCAGGGGCAGGCTCACGGCCACCACAGCCTCAACCTGCTGGGCTCAGGTGATCCTTTCTGCCTCACACTTCCAAGTAGCTGGAACCACCCCGGTTAATTTTTTGATTTATTGTAGAGTCGATGTCTTGCCATGTTGCTCAGGCTGGTCTAGAATCCCTGGGCTGAGGCAATCCTCTTGCCTCTGCCTCTCAAAGTGCGGGGATTACAGACTTGAGTCACCATGCCCAGCTCTGTCTAATATTTAAATGACATTAAAGTTAGGTCCATAAACATGCTGAGCTTGAGTACAGTTTCCATCCACTTGCACTGAGGTAAAATGTGAGCCTGCCAGCAAGCCATGTGGCTGCACACTCCATCCACACGGTGGCAGCATACCTAAGGAAAAGAGCAGCTCCTGGTGTAACAAGTCCCTTCAGGACTGAAGCTGGAGGAAAGCAACAATGTTAATATCACCGTAGGAAACAAACATCCTTACCAGTGTGGCTCAAGATGGCTGTCAGCAGAGTCATGAAAGCACTTTCCTATTCTTTTCTTCCCACCACCTCAGTTGTTCCTACACTACCCTCTCACCATAGTTCTCCCTTAAAAACCCTTCATCACAATCACTTTATTTCATCTGTTGTCTTGCTTACCACCTCTACGGTTCTTGGTATCAGAGACCACCATAGGCTTTCTGTCCTTTGAGCCTTTAGTTTCATTCCCAGATTGTTCTTCCTTTGTTTCTCCCCCTCCCCATAAGAATCTGTTTCCCAGGTCAAATGCAAATTCCTTAGCCATTCTGCTGAATATTGCTTTTCCCCACTCCTAAGCGCTTATGATGATAAACTTATTGTCACGAATACTAATTTGGAATTCTATCAATAGCTTGGTGACATTGGTCTCATTTCTGATAGATACTGTTTTTTGATTCATTTCACATGCATTGTGTCAGCTAAGTGCCAGGGAACTGAGAACATAGAAGGAACAAGATAAACATTCTAGACTTTGAGGTGTTCACTGTTTAGTGGTAGATGACAAACAGTTGTAAAACAACTGTAAGGGATGTGACAGAGGCATGAGTAAGGAGCAGAAATCAGGAAGTGGTGAAAATGGGGAGGCTGGGCTGGAGGAATGGATCAATCCAGGTTTACATGTGGGAGGTGATGATAAAGATGAGTTATACAGAGGCTTCTGGATTTTGCCAGGTGGAAAGGGTGAGAAGGTTATATCAGACTGTAAAAATAACAACACGTGGCAATAACATTAGTTCCTCGAACTGTCTGGAGTTCAGTGAGGTCAGGGCAAACCAGGGGTAGGATAGCTCCTGGCTTCCTCAGCTTGCCATCTTATCTGGCATGGATATTTAATTTTATTAGTGACAATAAACTTGCCAACCTATCCTGGCCTGACTATGGCTGGGTGTTATTTGATAGACATTGTATCAAAATTTTGAATCAGTTGAACAGGAACTCACAGAATAAAATCAAGTTTTCCGATCTATCAAAAAACAATGTTTTTTTTTGGCATCAGGCCACCATCACCATGGCAACACTTAGCAGGAGCCACTTAGGAAGGAGCCTTGTTATCTCAATTTGCTGCAGACCTTACCTCTTGCTGACATTTTAGACCTGGCCAGATATACTCAGTTGTATATACCTGGCTCCTATAGGCAACTGAATTTGTGACCTCTGTTTTGACACATTTGGAGACCCCAGTTACAGGAGCAGGCTGGGATTCTTAAGAAACCTGGTGTAGATCCCCTTGCTAAGGGCAGTAAGGAAGGGGAAGATGGGAGAGAGAACAGGAGCTGACCCAGCTTCTGAGTTTGGTCTTGCAGAACACCTACCCAGAGGCATATGGGTCAGAGCATAGAAAGAGAAATGAAGCAGCGGTCCCTTCCTGTGGCTGGGATCACATGAGGAACAGTGTGCTGAATGAACATGCCCAAAATCCATTCCTTGAGCATTAATCCTGGTCTGTGGGAGTAAGAGTGATAACTCTATCCCTACCTGTCCTGGGAGCCAGGGCAGGAGTACACCTGGGAATCCAGAACCCAGAGCCTGCCCCTTTTCTCTTTCTATTCCCTCCTCTGTCCCATAGAATAAGGTGCACATTTGTGTGGACACCACAACACACAAGTCCAAGTTCTGTCCACAGCTTCCCCAGTTACTGGCAAACAGCCACACCTTGGGCCTAGGAGTATATACATTGTTATCTACCCAGGAAGATAGATTCAAGAATCATGCCTGGCCTGATTGTTAGGTCAATCTCAGAGCTAGTTTGATAGGGAATTATGGATTCTAGGTATCCAAAATGTGGTCTAAAAGAAAGGGGAGGTGTGGACACTGGATGGGCACATCTCCTTGGTTTAGTAAACTCTTCATCCCCTAGGGAGGGGCATGCTCAGAGGAGAGCCAGAATCCTGGAGTCTTGTAAACTCCAGAGCCATGGCTGATGTGTTATCAGCAACAGTGATGCACTTGAGTAATGGGATCTGTATTTGCTAGGTCTGCTGTAAGAGTCCCACAAATATGTGGCTTAAAACAACAGATACTTATTCTTGCACAATTCTGGAGGCTAGGAGTCCAAAATTAAGCTGATATCAGTGTTGCTTCCTTTAAAGGACTCTGAGGAAGAATCTGTTCCATGCCTCTCTCCTAGCTTCTGATGTCAACAGGCAATCCTTGGCATTCCTTGTCTTGTAGATACATCATTCTCATCTCTGCCTCTATCTTCATATGGCATTCCCCCATGTCTTTGTGTCACATGGTCATTTCTTTTCTCTTTTTTTTTGAGTTGGAATTTCACTCTGTCACCCAGGCTGGAATGAAGTGGCATGCTCACAGCTGCCACAGCCTTGACCTGCTGGGCTCAGGTGATCCTTCCGTCTCAGCCTTCCAAGAAACTGGAATTACTGGCATGTGCCACCACACTTGGCTAATTTTTGATTTATTGTAGAGATGAGGTCTTGCCAAGTTGCCCAGGCTGGTCTCGAACCCGTGGACTCAGGCAATCCTCTTACCTCGGCCTCCCAGAGTGCTGGGATTATAGGCGTGAGCCACCACACTCAGCCCACATGGCCATTTTTTACAAAGACAGTAGTCGTACTGGATTAGGAGCCCACTCCACTCCAGAATGACCTAATCTTGACTAATTATAGCTACAACAACCCTATTTCCAAATAAGGTCACATACGTACGGGGGAGGGGGATGAGGACTTCAACATATCTTTATTGGGGGACACAATTCAACACACAACAGGGTCTATCATCAAGTCGTAGGCACTGACAAGGGAGGTAGGACTTACAGGTTTGCAGAAATCACCTTGCAGCTGGGCCTCTTGCAGTTTGGGAACAAATGGATATTTCCCCAGGTCAGTTTGTTTCTCACTGACACTTGCTAACAAGAGTTTACTGCCACCGTACATGGTGGCTTAAGCCTGTAATCCCAGCACTTTGGGAGGCCGAGGTGAGGGGATTGCCTAAGCCCACGGGTTCGAGAACAGCCTGGGCAACTTGGCGAGACCTCATCTCTACAGTAAATAAAAAAATTAGCCGGGCATGGTAGCACATGCCTGTAGTTCTGGCTACTTGGAAGGCTGAGGTGGAAGGATTGCCAGAGCCTAGCAGGTGGATGCTGGGGTGACCATTAGCATGCCACTGCACTCCAGCCTAGGTGACAGAGTGAGACTCCAGCTCAAAAACAAAACAAAAACAAAACCAAAACCCAAAAAGAGTTTACTACTCATCCAGTAGCATGGTGCCCAGTTCCTCTGCACCTGCTTTCATCACTCCAGCTACTTTCCCACCCAACTACCCTTTTCGCTCTCTGTGTGTATCTTTTTCTCGATCTGATGGCTTTGGCTGACTCTGGCCCAATAGTGCCTGTAGCTGCTCTTTCATTTTCATCTTTTGTTCCCACTACCAGTTGCCCCAGGATTGGAGTCTTATGGTATAAACCATGCCAGTTATCTCAGAGGAAGCAGCTCTTGGTGGTTTATTAGCAGGTGGCTAAGAATAAGACAATTGCTCCTTCTGAGACAAGGTTTCTCAACTTTGGCACTACTGACATTTTGGGCTGGATAGTTCTTTGCTGTGGGGGACTGACCTGTGCATGGTAGTTTGTTTAGCAGCACGGCCTCTACCTAACAGATACCAACAGCATCCTCTTCCCTTCCAGAACTGTGACAACCAAAAATGTCTCCAGATATTGCCAAATGTTCCCTGAAGCAAAAATCACCCCTGGTTAAGAACCACTGTTCCAAAAGGTATTGGAGATTCCAGGATTAGCCCATACATGTGGGTGTAGTAAGCAGGAGTGTGAGTGGAAAGGCTACTGATTATATATCTGTCTCTGTCAGGACTGGCTCGGAGATTGAGAGGGGTAGCTCTGCTAAGGGTAGGAGGTTGGATGAAGCATTGGTGAGTTCACATATGAATAGCTGTGCTCATTCAAAATGAGGAAACCAAGACAGAGTATCATGGGTGTGTATGTGTGTTGTAGCCGTACGGACTTGCATGAGCATGTTCATTGGTTTACTCTTTGTGTATGTATACATTTTTTTTTTTTGAGTTGGAGTCTCACTCTGTCACCCAGACTGGAGTGCAGTAGCCGCTCCCAGCCACCGCAGCCTCGACCTGCTGGATTCCGGCAATTCTTCCACTTCAGTTTTCCAAGTAGCTGGAACTACAGGTGTGCGCTACCACGCCCGGCTAATTTTTGATTTATTGTAGAGATGAGGTCTTGTCAAGTTGCCCAGGTGGGTCTCGAACCTGCGGGCTCAGGCAATCCACTCACCTCAGCCTCCCAAAGTGCTGGGATTACAGGCTGAGCCACCGAGTCCGGCCTAAGTATACATTTTTGAGTATGTTCAATCCTCTGTGTGGGTGTATATCTGCATGTCTTGAGGCTGGACTGTAAATAGTCCATGCCGCCCCTCCTATGTTATTAGGATAGATTAGTGTCATTTATGACGTACGTAATTGGTATTCTCAGAATGTTACATAAGGCAAGAATCAGCTCTACTGAAGTTGAAATGAAAAACAATTTGCTTCTGAGTGTTTTTTCCTGTTGTGTAGACCTGTCTGCCTCTAAGCATATGTAATGCGCAATGCCCCCAGTGGTCTCCAATGACATTGTTCTTCAGAATCCAGGTTGGACTGCAACTAGGGTCCAAAGACACAGCCAAGCCCATTTAGTTCATCTCTGTTTTCTAGTCTCAGCTCTTTGATGATTGGTTATGCGGTACACCGCTTAACTTTTAATTGCTTTAATTTTCCTTTCTGTAAAATTTGGATAATTTTTTTTAGATTAGAAAATGTAGTTTATTTAGAAAGTAAGAGAGAGAGGGAGGGAGAGGAGATTCACCTCACTAAGGTAGGAGAGGGGTGAATGAGGATAATTAATACTCTTCTAGAGGACTGTTCAGGTTTTCTGTTTCTTCCAGATTCAAGGTTGGGGGTTGTATGTTTCCAAAAATTATCCATTTCCTTTAGATTGTCTAGTTTGTTTACATACAGATGTTCATAATAGACTCAGATGATCTTTTGAATTTCCATTGTACCAGTTGTAATGTCTTCATTTTTATTTGTGATTGAGCTAATTTGAATCTTCTCTCTGTTTCTTAATTAATCTGGCTAGCAGTCTATCAGTTTTGTTTATCTTTTCTCTTCTTTTTTTTTTGAGCTGGAGTCTCACTCTGTCACCCAGACTGGAGTGCAGTGGCTGCTCCCGGCCACCGCAGCCTCGACCTGCTGGGCTTCGGTGACCTTTCCGCCTCAGCCTTCCAAGTAGCTGGAACTACAGGTGCGCGCTACCACACCCGGCTAATTTTTGATTTATTGTAGAGATGAGGTCTCGCCAAGTTGCCCAGGCGGGTCTTGAACCCGCGGGCTCAGGCAATCCACTCACCTCAGCCTCCCAAAGGCGCGGGAATACAGGCTGAGCCACCGAGCCTGGCTTATTTATCTTTTCAAAGAACCAACTTTTTGTTTCATTGGTCCTTTGTTTTTTTTTTTAAATTTCAATTTCATTAGTTCGGCTTTGATTTTGTTTTTTTTTTGAGTTGGAGTCTCACTCCGTCGCCCAGGAGTGCAGTGGCTCACTCACAGCCACCCCAGCATCAACCTGCTGGGCTCGGCAATCCTTCCGCTTCAACCTTCCAAACATACGGAACTACAGGCATGCACTATCACACCTGGCTAATTTTTCCTTTATTGTAGAGACAAGGTCTCGCCAAGTTACCCGGGCTGATCTCAAATCCGCGGGCTCACTCGCTTTGGCCTCCCAAAGTGCTGGGATTATAGGCTGAGCCACCAAGCCTGGCCTGATTTTTATTTCTTTTCTTCTGCTGTTTTTGGGTTTGGTTTGTTCATGTTTTTCTAGTTCCTTGGGGTGTGACATTAGGTTGTTGGCATGTGATTTTTTTTTTTTTTTTTTTTGAGTTGGAGTCTCACTCCGTAGCCCAGATTGGAGTGCAGTGGCTGCTTCCAGCCACCACAGCCTCGACCTGCTGGGCTCCAGTGATCCTTCCGCCTCAACCTTCCAAGTAGTCGGAATTACAGG
>NW_007249266.1:171053-172310 GCF_000164805.1 Carlito syrichta | reverse complement strand
CACCTCAGCCTCCCAAAGGCACGGGATTACAGGCTGAGCCACCGAGCCCGGCTGATATGTGATCTTTTTAGTCTTATTAATGTAGGCCTAAAGCGCTATACATTTTTCTCTGAGTACAGCTTTGACTGTGTCCCAGAGGTTTTGGTAACTTGTTTCATTGTTGTCATTCGTTTCAAGGAATTAAAAACTTTCCATCTTGATTTCATTGTTGACTCAAGGATCTTCCAGAAGCAGATTGTTTAACTCCCATGTTTTTGTTTGATTTTGCAAGTTCTTGGAGTTAATTTCTAATTTTATTCCACTGTGGTCTGAGAAGGTGCTTGATATGTTTCATTTTTTTTTTTTTTTTTTTTTTGAGTTGGAGTCTCACTCTGTCGCCCAAACTAAAGTGCAGTGGCTGCTCCTGGCCACCGCAGCCTCGACCTGCTGGGCTCCGGCGATCCTTCCACCTCAGCCTTCCGAGTAACCGGAATTACAGGCGCGCGCTACCACGCCCGGCTGATATTTTGATTTATTGTAGAGATGAGGTCTCGCTGCCCGGGCGGGTCTCGAACCCGCGGGCTCAGGCAATCCACTCACCTCAGCCTCCCAAGGTGCAGGATTACAGGCTGAGCCACCGAGCCCGGCTTGATATGTTTCATTTTTTAAAAATTTATTGAGATTTCATTTTGACCCATCATATGGCCTTTCTTAGAGACTATTCCATGTGCTGATGAGAAAAATGTATATTCTATAGTTTTGGGGTGGAATGTTCTGTAGATGTCCATTAGTTCCATTTGCTCTGGGGTCTGGTTTAACTCCAATTTTTTTTGCTAACTTTCTGCCTTGATGATCTGTCTATTACTGTCAGTGAAGTGTTAAAATCTCCCTCTATTATTGTATATCTGTCTATCTTTTTTTTTTCTTTAGGTCTACTAGGATTTGTTTTATGAAGCTGGGATCTCTGGTGTTAGGTACATATATATTTAAAATTGTTATGTCTTCTTGTTGGATTGATCCCTTTATCATTATATAATAACCATCTTTGCTTTTTTTACTATTGTTCATTTAAAGTCTGTTTTTTCTGATGGGAGAATGGCTATTCTTGCTCGTTTTTGGTTTCCATTTACATGGAATATTCTTCCCTATCCCTTTACCTTGAGTCTGAAGGAAGTCTTTGTATGTTAAGCGGGTCTCTTGAAAGCAGCAGATATTTGAGTTGTGTTTTCTTTCTTTCTTTTCTTTTTTTTTTTTTTTTTTTTTTTTTTTTTTTTTGGG
>NW_007249266.1:161420-171033 GCF_000164805.1 Carlito syrichta | reverse complement strand
GCCGCTCCCAGCCACCGCAGCCTCGACCTGCTGGGCTCCGGTGATCCTTCCACCTCAGCCTTCCAAGTAACTGGAACTACAGGCGGGCACTACCACGCCCAGCTAATTTTTTTGATTTATTGTAGAGATGAGGTCTCGCCAAGTTGCCCAGGCGGGTCATGAAGAGTTGTGTTTTCTTTAATACATTCTGCCAGTCTATATCTTTTTAGTGGAGAATTGAAACTATTTACATTCAGAGTTAATAATGATAGGTAAGGTACTATTCCATTCATCATACTGGTTGTTATCTGGTTGCTTTATTTATTTTTTTCTCTATTCTGTTGGTGTTCCATAAGGCATATGAATTTTATGATTTCCAGTGTTTTTCTATTGGTATATTTTGACTTTTTGCTTCAGTATTTAGAAATCTTTTGAGTAATTTTTATAAAGCTGATTTAAGTGATGACAAATTCCCTCAATGCTTGCTTGTCTGAGAAAGACTTCATTTTTTCATCATGAATGAAATTTAGTTTTGTGGTATACAAAATACTTGGCTGACTGTTTTTCTATTTGAGGAGATTGAAGGCGGGGCCCCAGTACTTTCTGGTTTGTAGGATCTCTTCTGAGACGTCTGCTGTTAGTCTGAATATTTGAGTTATTTGATGCTTTTATCTCACTGTCTTTAAAATAATTTCCTTGGGCAACTTTTTTGGGTCCCCTCCCACTGTGGGAGTTTTACTGTCCTCTCAGTAAATCCTGCTTTAAAAAATCTATTTCCTTCACATTAACTTTGCATAACTGGATGCCTTGGGGATGACCTTTTTGCAGTGAATCTTCTGGGGGTTCTTTGGGATTCTTGTATCTGGATGTTTAGATCTCTAGCAAAACCAGGGAAGTTCTCCTCCATTATGCTCTCAAACAGGTTTTCCAAACCTGTTACGTTCTCTTTTTCCTCAGGAACACCTACGATTCTTAGGTTTGGACATTTTATGTAATCTCACATTTCTTGGAGACTTTATTCTGTTCTCTTCTTTTTTCTTTATCATTGTCTGATAGGGTTAATTCAAAAACCTTGCCTTTAAGTTCTAAGATCCTTTCTTCTGCTTTTTCTAGTCTACTGTTAAAACTTTCCACTGCATTTTGTACTTCTCTGAATGATTCTTCCATTTCCAAAATTTTAGTTTTTTTCTTTGTCCTTAATAGTTTTTTAAAAATTTCTTAATATTGGTTTTCAATTTTCTCGTGAAGCTCATCGATCAATTTTATAATCCATCTTTTGAATTCTGTGTCTGAAATTTCAAAGATTTCATTTTGATTAGGGACCATTGCCGAAGAGTTATTGTGATCTTTTGAGAGTGTTGGAGAACTCTGTTTTTTTTTTTTTTTCATATTGTCAGAATTAGTAGTCTGGTTCCTTCTCATTTGAGTAGACCACTTCTTCTTATTTGGGGCTGATGTAGGCACTATAGGTTTCCCTTGGTTATATATAGACTTGGTGTGGTGAATTTCTCAACTGCCAGCTGTGGCAGCCCTGTCCTGGTTACCTACACTGGCTCACAGTATCATGAGTGGCTAGAGTAGCTTAGAAAGTGGTGTTAGCTGGGGTCTGGGATCAGGCCTTCTCCAAAGCTGAGGTATTATATCCTATGTGGTGGGCTATGCTGTTGACCTCTGGACAGGAGTTGATGCTTGTGGGCAAAAACCAGCTGCCATATTGGCTGTGGGGTTTTTTCCTTGGCAAGTGTTGCTCCAAGGAACTACCCAGCCATCCTAGACAGAGGGCAGGGCTCTGAAGATTACCCAAGTTCTCTGTCTGTTTTGAGCCTTTGATGGAAGTGTAGGATGGTGGTAGGAGAAGAAGCTCAAGCATTCCACAAGTATACTCTTGGCTACCCCAGTGGAGACTAGGAGAGAGTCTCAGGCCACTAGGGTAATTCTGTTGTCAGGGCAGGCACAGAAGAGTTTACAGTGGGAATAAGAGTAAGAGGTTACTATGGCAATGAGTCCAGTCTGTTTTCCTGCCTTAACCTCAGGCAGTTTGCCTTGTGAATGTCAAAGCACAGGTGGTCTCAGGGGCTCAGGTGTTCTCAAGGCAGCCTGCCCCAGCCTGGAACTGTCTGCAGCGAGGAGTTTGCCCTTGGGACATTTCCCCTCCCAGGATGGCTAGAAAGCAGCCACTGCAAAGGTTGAGCTCCTGGGATATGGAGGCTGGAGCTGCTCATGCCCCCTTTGTCATCACTCCATGTGGAGTTTGGCAGAGCATGCCTGTGGGTAAGGCAGTTTCCTGTGAGAGATTATAGTCCTGCAAGGCTCAGGGAGTCCTCCAAGTTTACGGCAGGAGCACAGAACTCCTAAATTTTTCTCACTTATCTTCCCTACTGCGTCCAGAGTCTCCCGGTGATCTTAGGTAGTCCATGTGAGAGTTTGGCTAGTGCTAGACCAAGTTGATTGATTTTTCTCTTCTTTGCTCTATGTGGTTATTACAAATTTGATGATTTGTGGGGTCCTGTTCCTCTCTGGGTGCTGAGGAAACTCTCCCTATCTTGGAAACTCTCCCTACTCATCATAGGAGAAACATATTCTAGCTACCTCACATTGGCCATCTTCTCAAAATATCTTCGAAAACTAATTTGTGATATAATAATATGCCTTCTTTATTGACACATTAAATAATGAGGCCTAGGCCGGGTGCGGTGACTCAAGCCTGTAATCGCAGCACTTTGGGAGGCTGAGGCGAGAGGATTGCCTGAGCTTGGAGGTTCGAGACCAGCCTGGATAACTTGGCGAGAACTCACCTCTACAATAACATAAAATAAAAAATTAGTCGGGCATGGTAGCGTGCACCTGTAGTTCCAGCTACTTGGAAGGCTGAGTTGGAAGAATCGCTGGAGCCCAGTAGGTAGAGGCTGCGGTGGCCGTGAGTGTGCCACTGCACTCCAGCCTGGGTGACAGAGTAAGACTCCAACTCAAAATAATAATAATAGTAATAATAATAATAATAATGAGGCCTAGCAGCAGGTCTAATAATAAAAATATTTGGGCAAAAACAATATTTGAAGATATCCACAAAAACTGTACTGAGATATGAATGAATCCATGATTTCTATCGTTACAAAAACTTGAGTATTGCTCTTAGTGTAGCTTTATTTTTTCTTTGCATTTGCCTACACTTGTAATTGAAGGGAATGCTAAGTTTTAGTTAAATAGTAGTGAGGATATAGATGATAATTATGTTCCAATTCAAATTCATAGGCTTCTCAAACTCTATGTATGGATTCCTGGTTAAGAACCTCTAGCTTAGAGGCTTGCTTAAATTCAGATTCATTTTTGGGGGGTAAGAATTTTTCAGGCCGGGCGCAGGGGCTCAAGCCTATAATCCCAGCACTTTGGGAGACCGAGGCGAGAGGATTGCCTGAGTCCAGGGGTTTGAGACCATCCCTGGCAACTTGGCAAGACCTTGTCTCTATAATAAATAAAAAAAATTAGCTGGATGTGGTAGCGCATGCCTGTAGTTCTGGCTACTTGGAAGGCTGAGGCACAGGATGGCTGGAGCCCCGCAGGTAGACACAAGGGTGGCCGTGAGCATGCCACTGCTCTCTAGCCTGGGTGACAGAGGAGTGAGACACTGACACAAAAAAAAAAAAAAAAGAAAAGAATTTTCATTCGTGTCGCTGTATGCTTCCTTTTACATAGCATCTGGAGACACATAATATCTGGCTGTCCCAGTTTTAGCGATGTTGGAACTGATAAGTAGGATTAAAAAACCCAGCCAGAGCTGGGCTCGGTGGCTCAGCCTGTAATCCCCCGCCTTGGGAGGCTGAGGTGAGTGGATTGCCTGAGCCCGCAGGTTCGAGACCCGCCTGGGCAACTTGGTGAGACCTCATCTCTACAATAAATCAAAAAATTAACCGGGTGTGGTAGTGCTCACCTGTAGTTCCAGCTACTTGGAAGGCTGAGGCGGAAGAATCGCCAGAGCCCAGCAGGTCAAGGCTGCGGTGGCCGGGAGCAGCCACCGCACTCCAGTCTGGGCAACAGAGTGAGACTCCAACTCAAAAAAAAAAAAAAGATAATAACCCAGTCAGATACACCTTTTTTCCTGGTGGTTTTACCACCAGTTGATGATCACTGACTAGATGGGCTCCTACTTTTCGAATATGGGGAACAGAGTAATAAGAAGAAATATGATTGTAATGATTAAAGTACATAAAATATTTTTTTAATTCATGAATTTATTAAAATTTTTTTGCTGGTTGCTAGGGCACCACCTAATTCTGAAACTGGTAAGGGAGAAAAACAAACATTTATCTTGCCTTTTCACGTGAACTGTTTTTCAGGGCAACCAAATGATTGTAGATGGAAAGTTCCTTATAGAAAAATTCCAGCTAATAATTGCAGAAAGAATGACAGAATTAGAAAAATGATTTTTTTTTTAATTGGGGTCTCACTCTGTCACTCAGGCTGGAGTCAGTGACATGATCATGGCTATCACAGCCTCAACCTGCTGGACTCAGGCAATCATTCCACCACAGCCTTCCAAGTAGCTAGAACTACAGGTGCCCACCACCAGGCCTGACAAATTTTTTGATTTGTTGTAGAGATGAGGTCTCACCATGTTGCCCAGGCTGGTCTCAGTCCCTTGGGCTCAAGCATTCCTCTCGTCTCTGCCTCCCAAAGTGCTGGGATTACAGGTATGAGTCACCGCTCCTAGCTGATTTTTTTTCCTTTTTTTTTTGAGTTGGTCTCACTCTGTCACCCAGACTGGAGTGCTGTGGCTGCTTCCCGCCACCGCAGCCTTGACCTACTGGGCTCCGGTGATCCTTCCGCCTCAGCCTTCCAAATAGCTGGAACTATAGGCGCGCGCTACCACGCCCGGCTAATTTTTTTTGATTTATTGTAGAGATGGGGTCTCGCCAAGTTGCCCAGGCGGGTCTCGAACCCGCGGGCTCAGGCAATCCACTTACCTCAGCCTCCCAAAGCACTGAGATTACAGGCTGAGCCACCGAGCCTGGCTGATTTTTCTTTTTAATGCTTAATTTCTCATGCTTAAGCAGTGGAATCCCTTTTAAATTGGTTCTAGGATCTTTGGATACAACTCTATTATGCTTTGCCTTCTGGAACAACAAAATGTCCCAGGCTTAACTTGTACATTTCTATCCCAGACTTAGAATTAGTGATTTTCTTTGGAGTCCCGGTTTCTTGTAGAGAAGAATGATGTTTAGAGATCACTCCTGGGTGCCAGGAGTGCACATTATTATTGAACCCAGCAAAACTACATTGCATCAAAGATGGACAGAATGAATAGAGCTAAAAAATAAACCATAAGATCATACTGATATTTCCAATTTAGTTTTCAGATTACAGATTTTTTTTCCTTAACCTCTTTAATTTTGTATTTGTATTTCTTTTCTCTTATACTGAAAATCTTGGTTTTGGATGATACACTGTAATAATTATTTACTTATTCTGATTTATGCTCATTATTGAGTAATAAAAATATTACCAAGTTATAAAACAAATGTCTTAAAAATAACATACTAATATTACTTAGTAAATATATGATGATTAAATTCAAAATAAATTTTTGATTCTTTTTTTCCTGAGGGTACATCCTTTTAGTAAAAAAATTATATTTTAATATCACTTGAAATAATTTTTTGTGTAGTTATGCTACCCACTCGTCAAATGGTTAAGTTAATTATCTCAGTTTGTTTTCAATTTTAGGAACTACTTTTAAACACTTAAATACAACTTCTCAATTATGTTAAATGCTTACATGGTTCCAAAGCTAAAACTAAAACAAGGCATATTTAAAGAAGCCAATTTCCCTCTTAGTCTTCTCTACTCTGTTCCTCTTGATAAGCAGCCCTATGTCTTAGTTTTTGGTTTTCTTTCCATTGTTTCTTTCAGAAAAATATAAGCAAATACATAAAACCAGCCGCCTCTCTAGGCGGGGTGTAGTGGCTCAAGCCTGCAATCCCAGCACTTTGGGAGACCAAGGGGAGAGTATTGCCTGAGCCCAGGGGTTCAAGACCAGCCTGGGCAACAGGGAGAGACCTTGTCTCTACAATAAATCAAAAATTAGCTGGGCATGGTAGCACACGCCTGTAGTTCTGGCTACTTGAATCACCCTAGCCCAGCAGATTGACGCTGAGGTGGCTGCGAATATGCCACTGCGCTCTAGTCTGGGCAACAGGGTGAGACTCCAACTCAAAAAAAAAAAAAAGAAAGAAAAAGAAAATGTATGTAATCATGAACAAGAGAATGGAGTACTTCAACAAAGGAATGTTCATAGAATAAAAAAGAGCTCTTAGGTCACCTCCCAGATACAATGTACACAGGTGGGAGTGGTGGGTGCACTTAAAGCCCAGACCAAAAACCATTTGTACCCCCTAAATGTATTGAAATTAAGAAAAAAAAATTAAAAAGAGCTTGTGGAGAAGTTAAAGCATGATATCAGAAATAAAAAAACTCATTAAGAAGAATTGAGAGATAAAGTTGAAGAAATCTCCCAGAAATTAGAGCAAAAATTTTTAAAAAGATGGAAAATACGAGGGAAGGGATTTGAAAATTAAGGAACCATGTCACTGGGACCAAACCTGGAAGTTCAATATCTGAATGATAGAATTCCTAAAAAAGAGAAAATGGAGGAGAAATAATAAAATAATTCAAGATCATTTCCCAGACAGAAAATCTTTTTTTTTAGTTGAATTTTCACTCAGTTGCCCAGGCTGGAGTGCAGTGGCACACTCACGGCCACCCCAGCGTTGACCTGCTGAGCTCTGGGGATCCTTCTGCCTCAGCCTTCCAGGTAGCCGGAACTACAGGTGTATGCTACCATGCCTGGCTAATTTTTGATTTATTGTAGAGACGAGATCTCACCAAGTTTCCCGGGCTGGACACGAACCTACAGGCTCAGGAAATCCACTCGTCTCAGCCTCCCAAAGTGCTGGGATTACAGGTTGAGCCACCGAGCCTGGCCAACAGAAAATCTTGAGTGTTAAGACTGAAAAAACCTAGCCAGTATCCAGTGGAGTGAATAAGTGGTCCCACATCAAAACATATCATGGTGTAATTTCAAAACACGTGGAGAAAAAGTAGATTCTTCATGCTTTCAGAGAGGCCCAATACAAAGATCTGTAACTGAGGGCTGGGCGCAGTGGCTCATGTCTATAATCCCAACACTTTGGGAGGCTGAGGTGGGAGGACTGCTTGAACCCAGGAGTTTGAGTCCAGCCTGGGAAACATAGTGAGTCCTCACCTCTGCAAAAAAATTTAAAAATTTTTTGCACTGTAGTCCCAGCTACTCAGGAGGCTGAGATAGAAGGACTGCCTGGGCTTAGGAGGTTGAGGCTGTGGTGAACTGTGATTGTGCCACTGCACTCCAGTCTGGGCGACAGAGTGAGACATGGACTCAAACAAAACAAAACAATACAGGAAACTAGAGTCACTGAATTAATAGATACAGAAGTCTAAATGAAAATTATTTGCAACCCAGAATTTTACATTCAGCCAAATTATATCAAAGGTGAAGATTTTTAGATAAACACAATCTCAAAAAATTTACCTGATGATGCATAAAACTGAGGAGTGGGGGTTGCCCAAATAACGAGGAGCAGCAATACAAACATGTTATTTAAGACATGAATCTATATATCAAAATAACCAACTAAAAGATGTAAAAGTTCCTCTAGGGAGGGAGTTAGGTGGCAGGAAGAAAGAGGACTGCTTTTAACAGTGCAAATGTATAACTGTGAATGTATAGAAGACACAGAAGAAACAATCTTAAAAAGAAAGATAACACACATGTGACTTTTGAGGACTATGATGAAGATATCAAAGGAAGAAGTATGACAAGATTCTAAAGTACTTATGAAAACTGGTGAAAAAGTGGTTAAGGGGTAGAAGCACCTTTTTTTAAACCTTCTGCTTCCTCACCAATTTCTTGTCTTGCTTCTCTTGATGTAAGAACCTGGCTAGGCTTCCTAGAAGTAGAGCCTCTTTGCCGTTGGTAAAAAAACAAAACAACAAAAACACCACCACCACCATTGCCAACAAAACCCCCAAACAAAAAAGCATGCTGGAAGAGGTGGCATGGGCCTTTCCTAAATATAGAAATGAGAGATGCTGGAAAGCACATTGAAGAAGGATATGGAAAGTCTCCTAAAGGTGAAAGGATCAATGTTGTCTGGGAAATAGCAAGTAGCCCAAGTATTTGGAGACTAGCAGTGGTTCCTAGACTTCGCTGCATGTTATAATCACCTAGGAAACCTTTAAAAAAATCCTGATGCCCATGATATACCCATATCAATTAAGTTAGGAACTGAGCATCAGTGTTTTTTAAAGCTCCCAGGATGGGACCCACTGGGGTATAGTGTTTGTCTAAGAAGACTCAAATAGGAAAGGTGGGGGTAAAATTGTTGAGAGTTTCAAATGCCCAGCTACTTAACCTCGTGTCTCATAGGTAATGGAGTGCCATTGATGGCTTTTGAACTGGAAGCGATGCTCTGTGATGTCTGGGGAAGATCAATACACAGAAGAAATCAGAGAAATTGAGACTAGAAACAAGATGACTAGCCAGACTGATAGGCTAATTCCTGACTCCAAATGACCAGTGCAGAGAAGTACGCGGGCTGTGTGCATTAGGTATATCTATGAGTGGTGGTCAGCCAAAGCCTCTGGGCTTCATTTACAGTCTGGTTACCCTCGCTAAAGCTGTGCGTGATGTCCTTCTCCCCACCACGAGGTGCGCCTGGCACGGTGGTCCCCCCGAAAGGACACGAGAGCCACCAGGAGGCGGTGTAGGCCGAAGCCTTTCCCAGGAGAGGGAGGCAAGCTTCACTCTCTGATTGGGTGGGCTTCCTGGCGCGTTTGCAAGTATCTCCACCCCAGAGAAGTCGTGAAGACCAGACGGGAGCAGTGGGTGGAAGGGTGTGCAGCTTGTTAGGCCAAGACCCGCTGGGGATGTGACAGCTTGAGGTTGCCTGCTTGTCCCCCAACTCTGTTGGTCATCATTGCTCTCCCAGGAGGCGGAGGAACGAAGCAGAGCCTTCATCTGGTTCCTTGCTGGTTCCGGCCATGGACAAGGCGGTGGGTGTCACGCAGCCTGTGGCCTCGCCGCCCCCTTTGCCCCCGAAACCCCCGTGTCCCCAAGATGGAAGAGCAAGCACACAGTAAGTACTCGGTATTTGCGGAACGCCTGAAGAGAGGTAACCTCCGAGGGAGCCACGGCCTTGTTCTCGGTTCTTTGTTTGTCGGCGGGAGAAACGAGGGCAGGAGAAGGGCCAGGCGGAGGCCGCTGGCGGGTCACTTTGTTTATTTCCCCGACAACGCGGCGGGCCCCGCTAAGGACAGCAAGAGCTCACGGATGCCGGCGACAAGTCGGAAGGAGTGGGCGTGTGCCCAGTCCCTCGCGGCTCGGAGCACTCGGTTTTCAAAGGCAGCCGAGAGCCACCCCATTGGAGCGCTGGCGGGCATGATGTGAGACACCGAAACGCCCCCTTTGAACACGATGACAAACACCCCCTCCCACCCAGAGGCGACGTGCACGTGACAGTTTTCGGGCTCTCGCAACTACGTGGAAACTTGGAATAGGTTTGCGGCTGCACACTGCCCGAACGCGGGGTCCCCGCGCCCC
>NW_007249266.1:143679-160768 GCF_000164805.1 Carlito syrichta | reverse complement strand
GGGGGACGAGGGCATGCGCTGCGACATAACTGCGGCGGCGCGCGGCCTGCCTAGTCCCCACCTGGGCTTCGAACCCGCCGCGCTCGGGCACACCTCCCACATCTTCCGAGGGCCCCGGGGACTGCTGGCACGATCTTGGCCAGCGGACGCGCCCCAGGGGCACGCACTCAGGGAGGGCAGGCGCCGGCCTGGCGCTCACTGCCGCGGGGCACTGGAACTGCGCCAGCGAGAAGGGCGGGATTTGCGGGGAACTTGGGGAGCGTTGGCCTCTTCCCGGCAGAAGCAGGGGGTTCGAGAGCTTCTTGGGTGGCCCCTGCAGGGTGGTACCAGCCCGGGCTAACCGAGTCCAGGGCGTTGGTAGCAGCGGGGGCTCCAGGCTGGGAAGCGGAGTCCTCGGAAGCCTGTGCTTCTGCTTCGTAGCTTTTTCAAACCGGGGCTCGGAGCCTGTTGCCTGCGATGCGCGCCGCCTGCCCCCTGGTTTCCTCGCCCACGTTCTGGCTTGCACCCGCGGGGTGCCCCGGACACTTGTAACCCCGCTGAGAGAGAGCCTGCCTTCGGCGTGCTTGGCTCGCAGCTGGGGCATTCCTGGGCGGTTGCAAGCTGTGGTGCTTTTGAACATCTGGAAGGGTAATGATTTTTAATGGAGGTGTGCAATTTGGAAAATAAAAAATAAATAAACAAAAGTGGCGAGAAAACGGGGCTCCATTTCCTCCATCTGCTCCAACCCAGTTGCTGTTGGCTCAGGCGATCCTTCTGCGGGAAGGAAGAGCCGGGAGCAGAGGCCCTTGTGTTCCAGCACAGGCGTGCTCTTCCACGGCTTCCTGCAGAGCGTTTTGGGTGCCAGGCACCTTTTGAGGCAAGGCTGTTACCCGAATGGCGTGCTTTTCTGTTGAGCATTCTGTTGGGTGCTTTATAGAAAGTACTATTCTAGGGGAGGGGATGGTGAGGAGTTTGTTTTCCAGTCAGGTCTGTTTTGTAGGATGGCAGGATGGGTGCTTGAGCGTAAGTGCCCTTTGCTGCTCTTACATGCTCCACGGAGGACAGAGGTGGCATGAGTTCGTGTGGTATTCACTCCCACAGTCACATCCCATTGCCTTAGACCTAGGGCTTCTAATCTTTTTTTCGATCAAGACCCACAATAGAGGTCCACACCCACCACCTGAATACATAGATGTGTACACAACGCAGCAGGGGCTATGGTGTATTCTCTCTACAGGATGAGGCACAATGATGCTTTACTTTTTTTTTTTGAGTTGTGATTTCAGTCTGTTCCCCAGGCTGGAGTGAAGTGGCACACTCATGGCCTCTGCAGCCTTGATCTGTTGGGCTCAGGGAATCCTTCCACCTCAGTCTTCCAAGTAGCTGGAACTACAGGCACATGCCACCATGCCTGGCTAATATTTTTGATTTATTGTAGAAAGGAGATCTCACCAAGTTGCCCAGGCTGGTCTCGAACCTGTGAGCTAAGGCAGTCCTCTCACCTCAGCCTCCCAAAGTGCTGGGATTATAGGTGTGAGCGCCGTGCCCGGCTGTTTTACTTTTTTTTTTTTTTTTTTTAAAGCTGTTCATAATTTGTTAACTTGATTTTACGGCCGACTAGCCAGCGTTAGGTGGCAACTACATGTTCTCTTTGGGGCACCTTCAGAGAGAATGAGGAAACCATCAGCATTTCTGTGGGGAATTGACTTTGCAAGTGAGGCGTTGGTATGGGAGTGATGAAGGAAGCAGAAGTTCATGCTTGTGTAAGAAAATTCATACTTGAGTGATGAAAGCTCTACTGGAGTGACTGTGTGGTTCAGGCCAGTGACGTCCATGAAGGCAGGTCACTGATGCTTCTGGTTAACTCTAGTTCTGGCTGTGTGTCCACAGGGAACTGGCCTTCTGCATGGACCCCAGGGGAGTCGTGTGTGAATGCTGGGGAAACAGGGGTATAATGACTCCTGGATGTTTTTTGCTTTTGAGGAAGAAGAAAGGAAGGTACTGCAACTTTGGATTCATAGTTTCACAGCTGCAGTGTCAAGAGTTGGACCATGATCATTTTATAGATGAAAACATTGAGGCCCAGAAAGACCATCACCTGTTAGTCATTACCAACTAGCTAGTGTTAGATCTGGAGTTAGACACTTTATCTCCTGACTCCCAGCCCATAGCTCCTGGGAACCAAATTGAGATTGCCTGTGTGGAATTTTTAAATTTCTCTTATTGGCTGGCTATGTTTTCCCATGGTTTTATACCATAGACCCATTTCTATGGCATATACCCTCTTATTATTTTGTCTTTGTTTCTTGGGATGGGGATTCTTTTTTTTTTTTAGAAAGAATTTATTGAGAGGACAGAAAAGCTCTCACAGTGGGAGGGAAACTGAAGGGGTTGCCTCTGGGATGGAGATTCTTTTAGCCGCCAAAGTAGAGCCTGCATGCCCCATGTTTGGGGAACACAAAGTGATCCTGAGGAGGATATTTGTAAGTGGATGTTGGGGTTTGGGCCTCTGGCCATTTGTCTAGGGTGTGGCCTTGTTTTTATTGCCTTTCCAGATGGGGAGGTGGAGCTAAAAAGTCAGTGCCTTGCCCTCAGAATGACCTTAGGTTCACTGCTTTTCTAACAAGTTTTGGGATGCAGCTTGTAGTTCCTAAGACCAAAAGCACCCTTGTTGTAAGAAACCTTTACAAGAAAGAGGAATCGGGGGAAGTGGACAGTCTCCTTAGCTAAGATGATGCTAACAGCTACAGCAGAGATTGATAGTGGGACCAGTGGCAGTGGTGGGGAGAATGATTGAGTCTAAACCTTTAAAAAAAGATAATGAACCAAGTAAACAGGCATCTCGGGAAGCCCAATCAAGACAGGTGTTCTTCTTTTGGTTAGTGGGGTTCATCAGGCCTAATCAGATATTTTTCTTGGTCTAAGATTTTATAAGGAAGTTTTGCCTTGTTTCTTTGTCTTTTTTTTTTTTAAACATGAAAGGGTAATGACTTCTGCCAATGATACCCTGGACTCAGTTTACCTAAAAAAATTCCATTTTTTACCTGAAGGTTGAACCTCAATGTAGTGCCTGCCCTCACTCACCATGACATGCTTATCTCAGCTCCCATGAGCCTGATGAGCTGTTGGAACTCCTTGTGTGTCTTTCTGAGCCAAGCCCCGTCTGAGTATATCTGTCTCTGAAGTTCAGCAACATTTAGATTGGGATGTTTTTATTTTTTAAGCACTGGGTCCTCCTAGAAATGGGGGCAGCTCTTGGAAAGGGGCAGGATTGTTAGTCCTAAAAGTTGGTGATGCTATTTTAGAGGAAACAAGGCCAGTAGTGTACAACACAGAAAATATGGGGAATTGCAGTGCTATACTGGGCAACCTGATTCACTGGGACAAGAATGTTCCAGTGGCAGCCTTGAACCAGATGGGTTCATCTTTCTTGTCCAACTGTGGCCTCCAGGGTAATCGCCTTTGCTTACCCTTGGACCAGCTCATCCTTTGCCCATGAAAGTCCACTCTACCTGGAGGTCCAAACATTAGTGACTTCCAGGGCTTACTCAAACCTGAACTCATTGGCCAGGTACTATAAGGGTTTCTATAATTTGGCCCCCAGACATTCTCTCTAATATGCCCTTTCTTCTTACCTTTTTTCTCCTCTTTTTTACTTTTCGTTTTTCAAGTCAGTTCCATTTCTCAGATACATCTGAGGGCCTTGTCTTGGGCTATGGAGGATGTAAGCATATAAGGCATAGCCCCTCTAATGGTGATAGGACAGAGTTAATGCCAGATCTGTGGGAAAGGAAAGCGCTACTTGAGATGCAAACAAGCACCCTAAGAGAGTTCCTAGGTCCTGAATCCTTTCCATGAAGAAGTGTGGGAGATCAGTTTTGAGCTGTACACAGACAGGTGAAGAGAACTTCTAGCAGGCAGATTGAGGCTGCCACGAGGGAGAGAATGACATTCCAGGTAAAAGGAGCAGCTTCTTTTTTTTTTTTTTGAGTTGGAGTCTCACTCTGTCGCCCAGACTGGAGTGCAGTGGCCGCTCCCGGCCACCGCAGCCTCGACCCACTGGGTTCCGGCGATCCTTCCGCCTCAACCTTCCGAGTAGCCGGAATTTCAGGCACGCGCTACCATGCCCGGATGATTTTTTTATTTTATTGTAGAGATGAGGTCTCGCCAAGTTGCCCAGGTGGGTCTCGAACCCGCGGGCTCAGGCAATCCACTCACCTCAGCCTCCCAAGGCGCGGGATTACAGGCTGAGCCACCGAGCCTGGCTTTTTTTCTTTTTTTTTAATGCAGCACGATCAGTGTCCGCAGCTCAAGCTGGAGGCACGGTCTGTTTTATTTAGAAGTGTAACTCTGCTGGGCTCGGTGGCTCAGCCTGTAATCCCACGCCTTTGGGAGGCTGAGGTGAGTGAATTGCCTGAGCTCGCAGGTTTGAGACCCGCCTAGGCAGCGAGACCTCATCTCTACAATAAATCAAAAAATCAGACGGTCGTGGTGGAGCATGCCTGTAATTCCAGCTACTTGGAAGGCTGAGGCGGAAGGATCGTCGGAGCCCAGCAGGCCGAGACTGCGGTGGCCGGGAGCGGCCACTGCACTCCAGTCTGGGCGACAGAGTTGAGACTCCAACTCAAAAAAAAAAAAAGTGTAACTCTGGAGGCTGAGAGTGAAATGAATACATCTTTCAGCCTGGCCAAAGTTCACACTTTTTTCAAGGCCAAGTTCAAGGCCCTATGTATGTTTCAGGAAACTATCAACTGGTGTTAGAACTAGGGCTACAAACTCAGATCCTCCCAGAACTGCTAAGGGGCTAATCTCACATCCTGTTGTCTGTGGGAGACTGTTTAGCTTATGAGACCCTCCAGGGCGCCTCTAGATCCTCCCCATGAAGCAGTGGATGGTGTTTTAGCCTCTCTGCTGGGTTTGGCTGTTCTTCAGATTGAGGGTGAAGCAGATTGCTGTGTTCTCTGGGGTGAGAAGTGGAATCGAGGCCATGAATTATCAGTTAACATATTACAGAGATGCTTGGGGAGGAGTCTGGAGGATGTGAAATAACTGGAATGCTATTACCCAAACTCTCAAACTTTGAATGAGAAAGCTTCTTTCTTCAAAGGCTATCACTGAAGTGCCTAGTGCCCTCCTTGGAACTGCTCCCAACTTCACAATCATCTATAGCTCCCAGGTGCTTTGCATAAACAGTGAGGGAAATAGCAGTTGTTGGGCAGCCTTGGTGGAGCATAGATACCTGAGTCAAGATTTATGAGTAACCTGTGACTGGACCATACTTTTTTTTTTTTTTTTTTGAGTTGGACACTCACTCTGTCGCCCAGACTAGAGTGCAGTGGCCGCTTCTGGCCACCGCAACCTCGACCTGCTGGGCTCCGGTGATCCTTCTGCCTCAACCTTTCAAGTAGCTGGAGCTACAGGCACGCGCTACCACGCCCGGCTAATTTTTTGATTTATTGTAGAGATGAGGTCTCGCCAAGTTGCCCAGTCTCGAACCCGCGGACTCTGGCAATTCACTCACCTCAGCCTCCCAAGGCGCGGGATTACAGGCTGAGCCACTGAGCCTGGCTACTGGACCATACTTAACTTCCTCATTTGTCATTAGACAGATTATGGAATGCTAAATTCTCAGTTATTCTTTGGGTTGGCTTTTGCAAGGATTGGATTTTAATTTTAAAATCTGATCTTCCAGGCCAGGTGTGGTATCTTACGCCTGTAATCCCAGCACTTCGGGAGGCCAAGGTGAGAGAATTGCCTGAGCCCACGGGTTCAAGACCAGCCTGGGCAACTTGGCAAGACTTCATCTCTACAACAACAACAACAAAAAATTAGCTGGGCATGATGGCGCATGCCTGTAGTTCCAGCTACTTGGAAGGCTGAGGTGGAAGGATCGCCTGAGCCCAGGAGGTTGAGGCTGTGGTGGATGAACCCGGGTAACAGAGTGAGACTCCAACTCAAAAAAAAAATCTGATCTTCCCAATAAAGTCCACCCATTGTGTGCCTTACCTCTCCTAGGAGTTAACATAACACAGATTTTTAAATTAAACTTAGGTTTGTGCCTTGCTTGTTTCCTTTTTCTTTTTTTTTGAATTGGAGTCTCACTCTGTCACCCAGGCTGGAGTGCAGTGGCACGCTCACGGCCACCACAGCCTCGACTTGCTGGGCTCAGGTGATCCTTCTGGCTTACCCTTCCAAATAGCTGGAACTACAGGTATGCGCTACTATGCCCAGCTAATTTTTTGATTTATTGTAGAGAAGTCTCATGAAGTTGCCCAGGCTGGTCTCAAACCTGTGGACTCAGGCAATCCTCTTGCCTTGGCCTCCCAAAGTGCTGGGATCATAAAGCCACCACGCCTGGCCCTTGCTTGTTTCCTGACCTGTACAGTTGGACTGTTTGCACCTCCCTGGTATTGTTAAGGACATTCAATGAGACAATGCCTGAGTTGGGCTTAGTGTAGGTTGGGCATATATATAGTGAAGTGCTCAATATATTTTGCCTGTTATTGTGAGGCTGCCTGGGGCTATCCACCAGTGACCACAAACTGGAATGGAGACCTACTTAGGGCCTCCTCTTTGGAGGTTGAGTGACCAAGACTATTTTAGAACCAGGAGTTAAAATTGATCCATCTTTTCCCTTTAGTGATATTTCTTGAGCGTTTTCTAGGGGTCTGGCTTGGTTTTAGGGACTAGGAACAGTTCAAGACCCATATTCACAATTAAAATGTGGGACTAGGCTCTCAGCTCTTCCTTTAGTCTGAGTTTATATTCTTTTTCTTTTTTTTTTTTGAGTTGGAATTTCACTGTCGCCCAGACTGGAGTGCAGTGGCCGCTCCTGGCCACCGCAGGCTCAACCTGCTGGGCTCTGGCGATCCTTCTGCCTCAGCCTTCCGAGTAGCCGGAATTACAGGCATGCGCTACCACGCCTGGCTGATTTTTTTTTTTTTGATTTATTGTAGAGATGAAGTCTTGCTCCCCAGGCGGGTCTCGAACCCGTGGGCTCAGGCAATCCACTCACCTCAGCCTCCCAAAGGCGCGGGATTACAGGCTGAGCCACTGAGCCCGGCTTATATTCTTTTTCTTTCTTTCTTTTTTTTTTTTTGAGTTGGAGTCTCACTCTATCACCTAGACTGGAGTACAGTGGCCGCTCCCTGCCACCACAGCCTCGACCTGCTGGGCTCGGGCGATCCTTCCACCTCAGCCTTCCAAGTAGCAGGAACTACAGACACGCGCTACCACACCCGGCTAATTTTTTTGGATTTATTGTAGAGATGAGGTCTTGCCTACCCAGGCGGGTCTTGAACCCACGGGCTCAGGCAATCCATTCACCTCAGCCTCCCAAAGGCACGGGATTACAGGCTGAGCCACTGAGCCCGGCTTATTTCTTTTTCTTTGAGTTAAAAATATTCCTTTTGTGAAATTATTGTGACAGTAAATGGTACCTTTTTTTTTTTTTTTTTAAAGAAAATTCTTATTTGGCAAAATGAAGAGTTAGCAACACTATTTAGGTTCATTTCAATTTATTTTTTGTTTTCAAATGTTAGTGTTCACCAGTTCCAAAAATCCAGGAACCACTAATCTACAGGATTCTTTTTTGCTTTTAACATTTCTGAATCTCCAGGACTATAATTGCACATCTGGCCTTGTTTGTTGAGCAGGTGCTTCTTAATTTCTAAACATCTTTCTTCTTTGTTTTTCCCAAGTGGTCAATAGCCTTGGTGATTGTATTTTGGTTGGACTCATCTGGTTGTTTCTGGTTTGCATTTTGTATGGTTGGCTTTTATTAAGTTTGTATCTTTCTCCAAGAGAACAACTGACATTTCAACATTTCTTGGCTTTCCAGGAAATGGCCAGAAATCCAATATTACCAGTGAAATCATCTATCCTGGATCACACCTCCAAATCTTTCTTCCTTTCCTATTCCTCCAGCTTAATCATCTGTCTCTGATAAGTAAAGAGGTGACCAGATAATCATTTATTCATGCAACAATGCTGAGCCCCCGAGCTTCAGAAATAATAAGACTTACTTCCTATCTTAAGAGTTCAGGTTGCTGTGGAAAGCAGTAAAACATGTAAATACCTGGCACAGAGCTGTTGAGACCTAAGGTAGCCCTTGAAACATAGAGGCTGGGAAGTGGGAAATATATGATAAGAGAATGAGTAAATCGTAACTCAGGAGGTTAAGTGGTATAAAAGCCACACAGAGTCTTTTAGCAGTGTTCAGCAGTGGTGACTGTGGTCCCTCCTACTGCTGGGTGTGGTATGCCAGGACACTGTGAGGTTTGCAGGGGCAGTAGAGGGAGGGAGAAGGGCCCAGAGGATCTTGTCAGCTCTCTCTTTTTTAAAGTTGGAGTCTCACTCTGTCACCCAGGCTGGAGTGCAGTGGCACGCTCAATGCCACCCCAGCATTGACCTGCTGGGCTCCGGTGGTCCTTCTGCCTCAGCCTTCCAAATAGCTGCAACTACAGGCACGTAATACCATGCCTGGCTAATTTTTTATTTATTGTTGAGACGAGGTCTTGCCAAGTTGTCCGGGCTGGTCTTGAACCCGCGGGCTCAGGCAATCCACTTGCCTCAGCTTCCCAAAGTGCTGGAATTACAGGCTGAGCCTTGGAGCCTGGCCTAGGACCCAGAGAATCTGAAAGTCCCTCGGGAAAGAGCTGATGTACCTGAAAATTGAGCTTGAGAGACAGGTCTGGTGGGGGGCTGTGGGTGATCCTGAAGACTTTTTTAACCAAGGCACATCACATGTCTGATGGATTTGGGGATTGTCTCACAGGTGGTAGTGAGGAGGCAGAGCTGGAACTGGGAGAGGCTGGGGCAAGGATAGCAATGAAAAGACCGTCATCCAGGCTGGTCAGGAAGATATCTCTAGAGGTTGTATGTGAACCTGACACAGGATGGAGAACCCCAAAGTTAGGGTCCAGCTGAGAGGCCAAGTGGATTCTTAGCTTCACGCAGAAAATCATTCAAGAATGAGCCGACAAAGTTTATTAAAGAAAAGAAACGGAAGGCTACTCTATGGGCAGAACCGCTCCCATACATCAGTGGGGTTTCAGCTGGAAAATGAAAGCATGTTGATTGACAGAGAACAGTCTGCTCCATAGGAAGAACGGCAGCCGTATATTGCCGGGGTTTTATTTTTATAGATATGTCTTGATTATATGTGAAGCAAGGGTTGATTCATCATGGGTTTCCTGGGAAAGGGGGAGATTTCTAAGAATTGGGGTTCCTACCAGTTTGTTACTATAAATGGACAGGGTTGGAACTGTCATGGCACTGGAGGGTGTGTCACTCAACATGCTAATTTATTATAATGAGCATATTATGAGTAGCAGGGTCAGGTAGCTCAAAGAGCACATGGCCACACAATAGCTTAGCAAGGCAATGGCCTTAATCGACATCTTGGTTCTAGCTGGCTCTAACTGGTTCTCAACCACATCGAATTTTTCTCTGTGGGGTCTCAGAAAACTAGACCATCCATCTGTCCAGAGAAACCATCTGAGCCACTTGTCTTAAGAAATTACTTTTGCGGGGCTCGGTGGCTCAGCCTGTAATACCGCGCCTTTGGGAGGCTGAGGTGAGTGGATTGCCTGAGCCCGCGGGTTCGAGACTCGCCTGGGCAGCGAGACCTCATCTGAACAATAAATCAAAAAATCAGCCGGGCATGGTAGTGCATGCCTGTAATTCCGGTTACTTGGAAGGCTGAGGCGGGAGGATTGCCAGAGCCCAGGAGGTCGAGGCTGCGGTAGCCAGGAGCGGCCACTGCACTCCAGTCTGGGCGACAGAGTGAGACTCCAACTCAAAAAAAAAAAAAAGAAAAAGAAATTAGCCTTAGCTGGGCTCGGTGGCTCAGCCTGTAATCCCACGCTTTGGGAGACTGAGGTGAGTGGATTGCCTGAGCCCGCGGGTTCGAGACCCATCTGGGCAACTTGGCGAGACCTCATCTCTACAATAAATAAAAAAATTAGCCAGTCGTGGTAGCGCGGGCCTGTAGTTCCAGCTACTTGGAAGGCTGAGGCAGAAGGATCGCCAGAGCCCAGCAGGTCGAGGCAGTGACCAGGAGTGGCCACTGCACTCCAGTCTGGGCGACAGAGTAAGACTCCAACTCAAAAAAAAGAAATTAGCCTTGTTGTTTATTCCAGGAAACTAGTCCTGTCTAACTCCTATCTCAAGCTCAACTCAGGGACAGCTATTTGGGGGCCTACACGTGCCCCAAAACAGGTAAATTGAGAGAGAGGCTGGGAATAGTTAACTCTGTGTTTTTGGCTTGTTGTTTCCTAGTTAGGACACTTTGGATGCTTGTGCTTGGATACAAAAGTTGATTTTTGGCCCAAGTCTTTGTTATCAGGTAACAAAGTAAGCTGGAAGTGGCTCATAGGAGTTATCTGGGGCATGAACATGTGGCCACCTGGAATGAATGTTGCATGGGATTCTAAGACCTTATCAGGCCTTGCAGGAAAGAATACTGTGATCAGAAATGTCCAGGGTAGGGTGGGGGTACGGCACCCCCGATGTAGACCCTTGTCTAGTGTGAAGTTGTAGAGAGGGGTGAAACAGATGAGTCACTCTTGATTGCTTCTTTCTGATGAATGCAATTAAAAACATCTTAAGCTACTTAGGCAAAGAAGAGGAAAGTTCTGAAAGAATGCTGATGTCTCAGTAACAAGGTAAGGGGTAGGGGGCAGCTGGGCCTCAGGGACAATGGAATGTGAAATTGTAAGTCTGCAGAAGTTCCCCTTTCTGTCCCTCTTTTCTTTGGGTGTAGGTATCATATTCTCTTTTTTTTTTTTTTTGAGTTGGAGTCTCACTCTGTCGCCTAGACTGGAGTGCAGTGGCTGCTCCCAGCCTCCGCAACCTCGACCTGCTGGGCTACGGCGATCCTTCTGCCTCAGCCTTCCGAGTAGCTGGAATTATAGGCATGTGCTACCACACCTGGCTGATTTATTGTAGAGATAAGGTCTCGCTGCCCAGGCGGGTTCGGGCTCAGGCAATCCACTCACTTCAGCTTCCCAAAGGCGCGGGATTACAGGCTGAGCCACAGAGCCCGGTTTATCTTATTCTCTTAACCCCAGATTGGCTTCTTCTCAGGGTGGGAACTAAGACCTCATCCCCCGGGAGCCTCCCACTCCAACTTCTACCACCAGAGGACACTTTCCAAAGTTCCAGTTCAGAAACTCCCAGGAAAGGGCTCTGGCCAGGCAGGTCTGGCACGTGGAGTACACACAAGACCCCGGGGTCTGCCTCTGTGCACCTAGGTTCTCCACTGAGAAAGCCTTTGCGGTGAGCTGAGCAGCTATCCAGAGCATGCCTACATGGTGGCAGTGTCTTCCAACTGAAAAGGGTTTCTTATCCTTCGAGCAGCTGCCTTTTCCCCAAAGGAACAATCACAGTAGAAAAAGACTTGTGGCTCACCCCTCATCCTTACAACCTAGCCTCTTCTGGGAAGTGGGGCAAAACTTTGGGCGCCACAGACTTTCTCAGCTGTAACTGCTTGCTGACTGGCAATTTCAGGGCACTCCTTTGAAAGTAGGCAAATACTAGGGCTATTTTTTACCAAATATCTTCTTCTTGCAGGGTAAACAAAGCAAAGGTTCTGTAAACATTGCAGGGATTACACTAAAATGACATGTAGGGAACACCATGGCCCATATGACTAATCTGAGCCATTGTGAACTAGGGGCAAGATGAGGATTCTAGTCCTGGATCTCCTGCCCCCAACAGGTGGCAGGTGACATGGACCAGGGTGCCTGGGTGGAGGCAAGGAGATGAGCTGGGGTTTTTTGCCTTTGATACTCATTACTGTGTGACCTGGCTGAGACCCTGGAATCTCTGAGCCTTGAGTTCCTTGCTGTAGAAATTGTAGTCCAACCATCTCACTATTAAATAGTTTCTATTTATATGATTCTATGACTATATTCAGAGAGGTATTAAATTAGTTACCTATGGCCGCAATAACAAATTACCACAAACTGGATGACTTAAAACAACAGAACAATTTATTTATTTATTTTTGAGTTGGAGTCTCACTCTTGTCACCCAGGCTGAGTGCAGTGGCACGCTCATGGCCACCGCAGCCTTGACCTGTTGGGCTTAGGCGATGCTTCTGCCTCAGCCTTCCAAGTTGCTGGAACTACAGACTCATGCCACCATGCCCAGCTAGTTTTTTGTGTGATTTATTGTAGAGACAAGGTCTCACCAAGTTGCCCAGGCTGGTCACAAACCCCCAGGCTCAGGCAATCCTCTCGCCTTGGCCTTCCAAAGTGCTGGGACTACAGACTGAGCCACTGCACCCAGCCCAGAACAATTTTTTTTTTTGAGTTGGAGTCTCACTCTGTCGCCCAGACTGGAGTGCAGTGGCCGCTTCCCAGAACAATTTATTATCTTCTAGTTCAGGAGTGCTCTCCATTCCTAGACCTACTCCCCAAAGATCACGACTCTTACTAGTTTCTTAAGTGTCCTTCTAGAAATTCTCTCAATAGATCAAGTGTATACACATACACACACATATCCTCAAGTTCTTTAACTTGTTCTCTAAGTTGCTCTCCAAATTGCTTTAGTCACTTTAATTGCATGTTTTATGCTCTTACTTTATATAGATCTACCTCATGGTTTTAACTACTCTAGTGTTCTGTACTAAGCTGTACCATACTTTATGTAAACTTTCCCAGTTGTCAGACTTTTGGATTTGTATCTTTTTGCTCTTACGGAGAACAAGTCGGTGAACATCCTCATGTACTTAAATGAAGTATGTTTGTAGGATAAATTCTCAGCAGCTAAATAGCTATGTCACAAGCATGTACATTTGACATTTCTTTAGACAGCTGCTGTGCTACTTTATCCTGCCATCAGCAGTATATAAGAGTTACTCTCTACCCATAACCTTGCTGATTTAGGGTGTTATCACTATTTTCAGAGTACTTTTATGTACAAAAGTTTGTAATTTTCATGGATTCATGTCTGTCACTTTATTTATAGTTTCTGAATGATTTTCTCAAATGTGGCGATTACATAAAATTTTTTCCACTACACTGAAACTTTTAAATTTATGTAATTCAAGAATCAAAATATATATAAAGATTAAGAAAAATCTTCCTCCTCCACCCTCTGCCCCACCCCCAATAAGGGTAAATAATTTTATTTCTGGTGGATCCTTCCTGAATTTATACATATACAAGCAAGTGCATATAAATTCCTATTCAGCCCTGTCCTCTTTTTTGTCTTTCTTTTTTCCTTTCTTTTTGCACACAAGGGAGTATAATATACACATTATTTTGCATTTGTTTTTTCAGTGATATTTTGGAGATGATCTCAGATCAGTATGTAGAAAGCATCTTTATTATTACTATTTTTTATTAACACTTGTATGATATTCTGGGGGGGGGCTGCACTTTAATTTATGAGATCAGTTTCTTTTTTTTTTTTTTGAGTTAGAGTCTCACTCTGTCGCCCAGACTGGAGTGCAATGGCCGCTCCCGGCCACCGCAGCCTCGACCTGCTGGGCTCTGGTGATCCTTCCGCCTCAGCCTTCCAAGTAGCTGGAACTACAGGTGCGCGCTACCACGCCCGGCTAATTTTTGATTTATTGTAGAGATGCGGTCTTGCCAAGTTGCCCAGGTGGGTCTCGAACCCGCGGGCTCAGGCAATCCACTCACCTCAGCCTCCCAAGGTGTGGGATTACAGGCTGAGCCACCGAGCCTGGCTGAGATCAGTTTCAAGATGGGTATTAAGGTTGGCCCCAATTTTTTATTATTGCAAACAATTTGACAGTGAATGTCCTTGGTATACTTGTCATTTCCCATGTGTGCAGTTCCTTTGTAAGATCCATTCTCAGAAGCAGAGTTAGTTGTTGAATCAAAGGCCATATGTAGGCACCATTTTGTTAAATATTGCAAATTTCTTCCTAGAGTGAAGATGATCTAAAATTGTGTTTTTTCTTAGTGCTTTTTCTTTTTCTCAGTGCTTAAAAAATGAGATATTTGCATACAATGGAAGGCACAAAATCTTTTAGTTTAGTATTCATTTTTATTTTATTTATTTATTTATTTATTTTTTGAGTTGGAGTCTCACTCTGTCGCCCAGACTGGAGTGCAGTGGCCGCTCCCGGCCACGGCAGCCTCGACCTGCTGGGCTCCGGCGATCCTTCCGCCTCAGCCTTCCGAGTAGCCGGAATTACAGGCGCGCGCTACCACGCCCGGCTGATTTTTTTATTTATTGTAGAGATGAGGTCTCGTCAAGTTGCAGGCGGGTCTGGAACCTGCGGGCTCAGGCAGTCCACACACCTTGGCCTCCCAAAGCACGGGATTACAGGCTGAGCCACCGAACCCAGCCCTGTAATCTTAGTTATATCTACAAAGTCCCTTTTGTCGTGTAATATTCTTTGTTCATAGTTTCTGGAGATTAGGGTATGGACATCTTTGAGGATCCTGATCCATTACTTGGCCTATGACATGGTGTGAAATAGAAACTTATTTTCTAGATATTTAGACAGCTGTACCAAATGATTCATTCTTTTTCAAGTTATTTAAAAAGCCACCTTTATCACACATGGAATTGTTTTATTATACATAATAAAATATATGTATATATATATTTGGATATTTTGTTTTGTTCCCTTGATGTGCTTACTCTCATGTTAGTACCCCACTTTAAAAATTACATTTTTTTGTCTCGACTATATAATTTTTGTCAAATTTTTTTTACGTTATTCTATTATAGAGGTGTGGGGTACAAGTCAGGATTAGGTACAGATGTAATGTATGTGGAGATGAAGTTTGGGCTAAAAATTAAATGTTTTGTAAATGCATTTTAAAATGTGGAAAAGAGTCTCTCTTGATACTTCCTTTTTATTAAAAATATTTTGACTATCTTTATTTGTTCTTTTAGATTAACTTGAGTGTTCTTTTTATTAATTTATTTAAACATCTTTTTTTCTTTTTTTTAGGTCTCCATGAGTTTACTTTTATTTTTTATTTATTTTAAAAAATATTTATTTTTTTATTATGATATTGTGGGGTACAGTTAAGGGTTAGGTATACAAATACGTTTCGTTCAGGCACCCTTGTTGATAAGAGGTGTTTCCCCGTCTCCAGACAGATATTTGCTACTGTTAATCCCATCTCCCCCCCCCCATAGTTTCCTACCACTGTCAGTCATTTTCTTATATTATTACATTGGATGTTCAAGGTCCATTATATGAGTGAAAATGTGATACTCGGATCTTTGTTTCTGTGAGAGGTCACTCAGTATTATAGACTCTAGTTCTATCCAGGTTGATGGAAAATTCATGATTTTGTTCTTTTTTATGGCTGCGTAGTATTCCATCGTGTATATGTACCACATTTTAAAAATCCAGTCCTCTTTTGATGGGCAGCATGGTTGCTTCCAGGTTCTTGCTATTGTGAACAGTGCTGTGATAAACATACGTGTGCAGGTATCTTTTTTATAGAGTGATTTGAGTTCTTCAGGGTATATTACCAGTAAGGGGATTGCGGGGTCATATGGGAGGTTGATATTTAGAGCTTTTAGGAATCACCACACTGCTTTCTACAGAGGTTGCACTAGTTTACACTCCCACCAACAGTGTAGAAGTGTTCCTTTTTCGCCACATCCTCTCCAGCAGCTGTTATTTTTTGAGTTGTTGATAATTGCCGTTCTGACTGGAGTTGGTGGTATCTCAGTGTGGTTGTGATTTGTATCTCTCTGTTGATTAGTGAGGTTGAACATTTCTTCATGTGTGTGTTGGCTGCTCGGATGTCTTCCTTTGTGAAGTGTCTGTTCATATCTTTTGCCCATTTTATAATGCGGTTGTTTGTTGTTTTCTTTTCAGCACGTTTGAGTTCCTTTGTAGATCCAAGATGTTAGGCCTTTGTCAGACCTATCTTTTTTTCTTAAATTGAAATTTTGTTGAAAATATACATTAATTGAAAAAATAGAAAATATATATTAATTCATTAATATGGGAGGAATGATATTTTATAATAGTGAATTTCCCAAACAGAAACATGTTGGGCATTTTTAACAAATAAGAATTTTTTTTTTGAGTTAGGTTTTGTTTTTTCTCCATCTAAATCTTCCAAACTTAAGGGTTTAGTGGTTATTTTATACGGAGCTTATAAAAAAGACTTCTGGCTGGGTGTGGTGGCTCAAGCCTGTAATCCTAGTACTTTGGGAGGCCGAGGCAAGAGGTTTGCCTGAGCCCAGAGGTTCAAGACCAGCCTGAGCAACTTGGTGAGACCTTGTCTCTACAATAAATAAAAAAATTAGCTGGGGTGGTTCCAGCTACTTGGAAGGTTGAGGCAGAAGGATTGCCTGAGTCTAGCAGGTTGAGGCTGCGGTGGCCGTGAGTGTGCCACTGTACTCCAGCCTGGGAGACAGAGTGAGACTCCAGTTTAAAAAAAAAAAAAAAAAGGCTCCTATAAAAATTAACATGCGTATATATTTTTTCAATCAAAATTTTTCTTTTTTCTCACATAGTGGAATGTTCCATTTGTAATATAGAATCAATGAAAAATACGTTTTGAAGTATTCGTTAGCAGAGGGACAACAGAGAGTCAGTCTTAGGTGAGTCAAGTCCTAATATGAATAACAGAAAAACTTAGGACTTTAAAGTTGACTGTATTGAAAACTGAACAGCTAGTGAAGTGTGGATCAAACCAGTAGAATAAGAGGCTTTTTTTTTCATCCCCATGTCAAAGAAATAACACGTTGCTTCATGAAATCATGCCAGAAAATTTTCTTCATGCTTGCTTTGCAAGGTTAACAGCAGTTTTATTGGGTTGTATTTTGGCTTTGCAGGTCTTTGCTCTGTTTTTTATTTTTTTATTTTTTTTTTACCCCCGAGTTGGAGTCTCACTCTGTCGTCCAGGCTGGAGTGCAGTAGCACATTCATGGCCACCCCAGCGTTGACCTGCTGGGCTCTAGCGATCCTTCCGCCTCAGCCTTCCAAGTAGCCGGAACTACTGGTGTGCCCTGCCACACCTGGCTAATTTTTAATTTAATTATAGAGATGAGATCTCGCCAAATTGTCCAGGCTGGTCTCGAACCCATGGGCTCAGGCAATCCACTTGCCTCCGCCTCCCATAGTGCTGGGATAACAGGCTGAGTCACCAAG
>NW_007249266.1:135871-143659 GCF_000164805.1 Carlito syrichta | reverse complement strand
TTTTTTTTTTTTTTTTTTTTTAAAGAAAGCAGGAAAAGACTGGGCTCAGTGTCTCAGCCTGTAATCCCAGCACTTTGGGAGGTCGAGGTGAGTGGACTGCCTGAGCCCACAGGTTTGAGACCCACCCGGGCAATTTGGCAAGACCTCGTGTCTAAAATAAATAAAAAATCAGCCTACAATAAATCAAAAATCAGCTGGGCGTGGTAGTGCGCGCCTGTAGTTTTGGCTACTTGAAAGGCTGAGGTGGAAGGATTGTCGGAGCCCAGCAGGCCAAGGCTGTGGTGGCCGGGAACGCGCGCCACTGCACTCCAGTCTGGGCAACAGAGTGAGACTGCAACTCAAAAAATGAATGAATGAATGAATGAATGAATGAATGAATGAATGAAAAATAAATGCTCCCACAGTGGAAGGGGACCCGAAGGGGTTGTCCCTTTGTTCTGTTTTTTAAGGGAACACGTAGGGTAGAAACTTAAAATTCTATATTTATGGGGAAACTGTGAAGCAGTGGTTTCCAGTTGCTAAGAGTGTGGGTAGGCTGGCCATGGTGGCCCAAGCCTGTAATCCCAGCACTTTGGAAGGCAGAGGCAAGAGGATTGCCTAAGCCCAGGGATTTGAGATCATCCTGTGCAATTTGGCAAGACCTCTTCTCTACAGTGAATCAAAAAATTAGCTGGGCGTGGTGGCATGTGCCTGTAGTTCCAGCTACTTGGAAGGCTGAGGCGGAAGGATCACCTGAGCCTAGCAGGTTGAGGCTGCGGTGGCCATGAGGTGACTGTGCCACTGCAATCCAACCTGAGCAACAGAGTGAGACTCCAACTTAAAAAAAAAAAAAAAGTGTGTGTACTAACCAGGGGATGCTTTGAGGACATATGAGCGGGGTTTCCTCAGTGCAACCTTTGGCCCACCCCCATACTGTGCCAAAATGTGAATAAGGGCTTTGAGGAGAGAGGTAGATAACAGAAACAAAATTGAGACTCAGGCAGGAGTTGCCACTTTAAAGGCCCCGAGAATGGTTCATTGTAGCCAAATGGGTAGAGTTTCAGAGCTTCCTAATTGTAACTAGAATTACTTAATACAGGTCAACTTTCAAGTTTCTACTATAAAAATTTAACCTGTCTTTAGTTTTTACAAAAATATTTCCTGACACCATGCTATTACTAGACTTTAATGAAATCTCCTTAACTACTTACTGGTAAAGCATTTTTAGAAAATTTATTTCCTGAGCTTATTATAGTTTGTGTGCCATATAGTTGAGTGATGGATGTCCGGTGTCCAGGTGAGAGTCCAGTCTTTCCCCTGCTGCCTAGTTGCAGTACTATTGCAAGAAAATGAGCTAAAGTGAGTATGGCATATTGTCATATAGTGGCTACTTGTTAAAAACAAAACAACTGTCTAAGATTGGGTCACAATCCTGGATTCACAAAAGAGGACATTTATATGGCCAATAAACATATAAAAAGGCATACAACATTATTAATCATCAGGAAAATGCTAATTAAAACCACAATCAGACACCACATTGGCTAAAATTAAAAAGACTGATAATGCTTGGTATTGAAAAATGTTGACAATTTATACTCCCAACATATGCTAGTGAAAGTAAAAATTGGTTCAACCACTTGGAAAACTGGCAGTCTTTACCAAAACTAAACATTACATTTCCCCTGTGACCCAGCAGTTTCACTCCTGGGAATGTACCCCAAAGAAATGCAGACATATACTCACTGAAAGAATGTACAAGAATATTCATAACAACTTTATCCATAATTATCTCAAACTGGAAACAAACCAAATACCCATCAACAGAATGAATAAATTGTGGTACAGTCATACAATCAAACACCGCATAGCAGTAAGGGAAGTGAATTACTGCAACAGTATAGATGAGTCTTGCACGCATAATGTTTAAGGAAAGAAACCAGGCCTTAAAAGGGAACCCACTGCGTGATTATGGGATTCAAGAACAGGCGAAACTCATCTATGGTTTTCAGGTCAGAAGAGGGGTGAAGGTGGGTTTAGACCAGGAATGGGCAAGAAAGAACCTTCTGGAGACCTGGAAGTGTTCTGCATTGTAGTGGGAAGACAGAGAGATCTTGACACCGAGACTATTATAGGAAGTGGCATCTTTATTATGCCCCGGCTGGCTCAAGGGCTACTGCATCCAAATGGAGCCCCGCAGAACAGGAGAACTGGGGTCTTATGCCCTTGTTTAGGTAAGGGAGGAGGTCGTGTTGAGTGATTATATATTTCCTTTGGAATCTTACAAGGTTGTACTCAGCAAAATCAGATCTTTCAAAGAACAAATGGCCTCCAGGAACTGAAGGGTTGTAAACCATCAACTTCAGAAGAGGGGTTTTGGATAAGTCTGCTAATTAGTTACTCTTTTGCATTTCCATGAGAGCCATCAGTCTCTAGCCATTTTGCCTTTTTCAAGCAAAACCGGCCTGGGCCTGGCGGGTCTTTAAAGCTTGCAGCTTGGCTTTTAAAAGGAAATACCTTTAACTGCTACCAACCCCCCTTTCTGCCACAGGGTTAGTGGGAGACATTCTGTCATCCCAGGTGATTGCCATGGGGCCAACTGCTGAAGCAGCTACTCATGTGTTTCTGTGTTCATTCACTCAATCATACAAGAAATATATTTGAGCATTTGCCACATTTTGCCACATTCCCCCCTTGATGCTTGATCTTTTATGATGATGCTTGATCTAAAGCATCATCATCCTTAATTTGGTACATCAACATTATAGGGGCCGCAGTTTTTAGTTCAACAACTATTTCTACAGACTTAAAAATGGCGTTCATAATTATTGGAGCTATGCAAGGGAGGATCAGAGAGGATCCCACCAATAGAACTACAGATTCAGTAATATATTTAAATTCTCCCAGACCTGAGAACATGTTTTCAAACCAATTGCCGATTTTTATGCCTTGCCATTTTTGCACCGGGACATGGACAAGTCTTCTAACATTGGTGGCTATATCGGTTATAACTTTACCATTATTATCTGTTTGCAAACAACAGTCAGAGCGATTAAATTTACTACATACTTTTTTCTTTTTCTGCTAGCAGGTAGTTCAGAACTAAGCGGTTTTGATAAACAGGTGCACTCATTTGGGCTTGTTGCTGAGCAGCAAGCTCAAAAGCCGTGGCTGTTTGATTAGTTAAATTTCTAAGACAGTTTGTAACCTGATAATGCAATTTAGCATATATATAAATAGGCGTGCGGCATTTCCGACTCCTATCTTGTGCCCATGTGGCTGGGCCATAAGTATTTATAATTCTCTGGGGGACCATTCGTCGTTTTTCCAAACCTGGGTCCCTTCTATAATAGGAACTTGGTCAAGGGATCGAGCATCTCATGTTTTGAGGCCTTTATAAAGGGGAATGCCTAGTTCATCCCCCTTGGGTTAGGCAGGAGGAAAAATCCTGGCTGGATTATTCCTATGGTACATGTGCCTTTCCATAATGCTGGGAGCTGGGCATATGCAACCTTTCCATATGTCAAAATAGCCCTTTAGTACATTGAGAAGATTAAGTTGCATAAGCAGATGCCCAATACCAAACAGGCCTTGTTGGCCACCAAAACAAACTTCTGGCTGGGATGAATAATGATGGAAAACTTTTATATCTGGCCAGATATTTTCTATACATGTACATGCTGGGTGTGTGGGGGAAGCGATAAACACCCAAATTAGGCAGAAATACATAAAAGCACAAGAACATTTCCTATTATAAGAAAGAATGGAAATGCTAGTGAAACCCTTTTCTAACATGCTCGATGGGGACAACTCTGTCAATTCTACAGCAAATAAAGTTAGTTCTACAGCAATTAAAATGACAAACAGTTTAGCAAATATAAAGGTTGACCAAGCAAAACAATGGCTTATCAGTACTGAACGCTGAGTTCTTAAGCTGAATCCTTAATCTGCCGTTCGTTGATCAGTTAGCCTCCAGTGTGTGACTGAAGCAGGGCTTGAAGTATTCTCAGGTTTCTAGAGCAGGACTTGAGAAATTTTGAACTTCCGGAGAGTCAGCTTAAGGGGTGTTGCTGAATCTGCGGTACACTCCCAGTCCTGGAAGGCCAGCTTAATTCTGCTATATAAAAAAATAGTAAATGATCCCCTCCAGAGGGGCTTTAGAGGTTATACATTCCTTTTTTTTTTTTTTTACCCATACCATATCACCTGGCTTAAAAGAATGGGCATCGGTAGTTAAATTAATTGGCAATTGTTCTTTGACTTGATAGTGGATGGCATTTAGGACGGAACCTAAGGCTTGCATTTGCTGTTTTAGGGTAAGACTTCCTAATTCCTTTGTCTTCCTGTATGCCCTTAATCTCAAAAGGCGAGAAGCCTGTTTAATTTATTTAAAAGCCTGTTTCTGGGCCTTTTCCCATAGCAGGGGCTCCTGTTCACCCCCCTTTGAGGCTTCATAGAGGGGTTTTATCATGATAGAGAAGTTAGGTACTTAAATTTTATAGACCAATGTAGGAACAGGATCACCCTTGGGTCCTTTTTTTTCTTACAGTTGCTGGTTGGGTCCTTCCTTTCTTCAATTTTTAGCAGCACTTACTCCCCTGGGATGTTGGAGTTTTTCATGGTCCAAGAAGTGTCTAGGGAAATAAGCTTATAAACTGTGATGAAAATTTGTCCCAAATGGACAACAGATTTTCTTATGAGCATTTATGTTTGTGGCCACCTTTCCTTCAGAGGTGTAGGAAAAAGGCCTACTGTTAAACAATTTCAAGGTTTAACAAATTCCATTTCAAGGACTTGGATCCTGAGTGATGCAATACCAAATTACCTGTGTTTAGTTTACTTGTGTCTCCAAAGGATTTCTAGTGATTATTATGCTAAACTGCAAATTGAAAGATTGTACTATCCTAGTTTTACATGTGGTGGAGTTTTCCCTGATTTGCCAAGGGGTGGGATAGGTTGTCACTCGGCCCACGGTAGAAATGTTTGAACGCCTTTTAAAACCTACCATAGGAAATTTACTTATGTCTAGCCTGTGCTAGCTACCCTGCCTCAATTATTTATTCTTTAGAGATTTTTCGATCCCATAACCATTTGGGGTGCTGAGGGGTGAAGGTCGATCTTCTGTAATTTCTTCAGAGCTGATAATGGGCGCAGATTGAAAATCTCTCCCTTTCTCACTTGAGGTGTCCAGATTTGTTTGCTGGCACTTACTGGAATTCTTGCATGACCGTTATGTGAGCATGAGATTATTGGATTTTAGCTCAATAAAAGGAATAAAGTCAGGCGTACATTTTGACAATTATAGGTAGTGGCTGATTTATCTTTTGTACAAAAGCTAAAGGCCTGAAGTTATTAGCATAACTTAAATGATAAGCTTTAATTTTGCGACTTTATTACAAGTATCAGCCTTTGGAGTTTTTATTGTATTTCTGCACTATAATGGTAGCCTGACAGATTGTTTTAGACTATAATTTGAACTAGGCATTCAAGTAAATCCTATATAAACTTTAAAGAGAAATCGGAAAATGTTTGGAGACATGCATCCAGAAAAGACTTTATTATGCCTAGATTGTTTATAGAATTTCTTCTGTATGTATATTTTTCATAAACTTTCCTCATACCATTTTTGGCATGCTTATACCATTTTATTTTTGTTCTCTACTCCCTTTTAAAAAATTCTCATAACTATCTACTTTATTATAGGAGAGAAATGTACCATATAAGATTTTCTCTTAGATAAAAATATCTTTTTTCTTTTTCTTTTTTTTTTTTTGAGTTGGAATCTCACTCTGTCGCCCAAACTGGAGTGCAGTGGACGCTCCCGGCCACTGCAGCCTCGACCTGCTGGGCTCTGGAGAGCCTTCCATCTCAGCCTTCTGAGTAGCTGGAACTACAGGCGCGCGCTACCACGCCTGACTAATTTTTGATTTATTGTAGAGATGAGGTCTCGCCAAGTTGCCCAGGTGGGTCTCGAACCCGCAGGCTCAGGCAATCCACTCACCTCAGCCTCCCAAAGCGCGGGATTACAGGCTGAGCCACTGAGCCTGGCTCCTCTTTTTTTTTCTTAATTTTTCGGTTTCTAAGAACTTCAGAGGCTTTCTATAATTGGGAGTTTGGTATTCATAGTCCTGAATCAAGCCTTTGGAGTTTGGTACTTAGTATTCTATAGGATATAATCTTGTTTGCAAAGTAGTGAAATAAATTTTTAAAATGCCTCTACATACAGAACTTTTGACTTTTATTATTATTATTATTATTTTGGTCTACAAAGTGAATTTAATTGCCAGATAGTTTTGCTTCTTTCCAAATCTTATTATCTGCTAACTTGTATTGAGTTCAAATTTTATTTTTAATAATGCACTTATTATTATTAAGCCACGTAATTTCAAATTGCTCCAATCATTCAAAATCTGTCCCATTGGGGTGTCTGAGGGTACAGATTATTACATATTTTCTTGGTCACGTTTCTTGAAAACCCAGAATTTGTTTTGAATGCTTGCAATTTATTCCTCAACGGAGAATTTTAAAACAAACAAATAACTAAATAAAGCAATGCCAGGAATCCCTAGAACCCTGATGCCTCCTTCCTGGCTGAGTGTTCTCAGCCCTCCTTGAAGCCCCCCCCTTTTTTTTTTTTGCTCCACGACTTTCCAATGATGTCTACAAAATGGCCTGTACAAAACCTTTTAGAGTGAACAGACCACGTAGATGTAAAATGATCTGTTCCTACTTATTTCTGATTATGAACAGGCAAAATTGTGAAAAATCCTCATGAATTACTAAACAGTAGCCTTAGTCGTAAGATGTGAACAATTAAATGAGAGTGATGAGGTCTCACTCTATGCTCCACAGAGTGTGCCTAGTACTTGACTTGTCCCTTAGGTGAAGTACTGAGCTTACAAGGTGACTTAATCAGTGGGAATGGCCAGTTCCCATGCCTTATTAAGTCCTGCAAAGTATTCAGCATTTAAAGCTTTATCAGTCTTGTAACAAGTGTGCTAGTTAGCCATAGCCAAAAAAGTAAGCATTAGTGTTATTTAGCATTACAGTATAAAGTAGGGACTCAGCATACTTTCCAGGACTCTAAGAGACTGTAGCGGGGAAAAATAGAGAGACCGTGACACCGAGACTATTATAGGAGGTGGCACTTTATTACGCTGGCTAGCACAGTGGGCTCAATGGAACTAATGCGTCCAGACTGAGCGCCCCAGAACAGGTGACCTGGGGTATAATCTTATACCCTTGTTTAGGTAAGGGAGGGGGTTGTGTTGAGTGATTACATATTTCCTTTGGAATCTTACAAGGTTGTACTCAGCAAAATCAGATTTTTCAAAGAACAAATGGTTTCCAGGAACTGCAGGCTTGTAAACCGTCAACTTCAGAAGGGGGGTTTTTTTGGATAAGTTTGTGAATTAGCCACTCTTTTTGCATATCCATTAAATGGCTAGTCTTTGGGCCATTTGGCCTTTCCCAAACAAAACCTGCCTGGTGCCGGGTGGGTCTTTAAAGTTGCAAGTTGCCTTTCAAAAGGAAATACCTTTTAACTGCTATCAACCCCTCCTTCTTGCCGCTGGGCTAGTGGCAGCCCAGGTGAGGCCATCTGCTGATCCTGAATCAGCTACATGTGTTTCTGTGTTTATTCACTCAATCGTACAAGAAATATATTTGAGCATATTCCGCCTCTTGCCACAAGACTTCTCAACAGCTTTACAAGGACAAGCAGTTGATTATGATCTTAGGCAAGGCCTAAACCTTTAGAAACAGACTTACTTTCAACTAACCTGGCTTTTAGCATTTGAAAACAAGAAC
>NW_007249266.1:133768-135851 GCF_000164805.1 Carlito syrichta | reverse complement strand
ACTATGCCTTATTAAGTCCTGAAAAGTATTCGGCATTTAAAGCTTTACCAGTCTTGTAAAAGGTGTGCTAGTCAGGTATAGCCAAAAAAAGCAAGCAGTAGTGTTATCTAGCATTACAATATAAAGTAGGGACTTAGCATACATTACATGCCTCTAAGAGACTTCCCAACAGTTTTACAGGGACAAGTAGTTGATTATGATCTTAGGCAAAGCCTAAACCTTTAGAAATAGACTTACTTTCAACTAACCTGGCTTTTAGCATTTGAAAACAAGAACAATCTATTCAGTCCCTTAGTTACCAGAGAAAGATTATAAAATTATTTTCTCCAAGGGTAGCATTAACTTGCACTGAGTTTGCAGCAGGCTAAGTAGCATATAAGAGACATTTCTATGTTTTTTTTTTTACAAGTGTGTTAGAATGAACTCCTTCAGAAGTTATAAAGGAGAACATAGGCTAAGGAAGAGAGGGAGTGAGGTCCCGGGAAAGAATTCAAGATAACCGGTAGCACTTCATAATTTTTCCACAACCTTAACAACAAAAGGCAGGAATTTTAACAGTGCCAACGGGTTGGGAGAAATACCACACAAAGGGGGGAAACATAAAATGACATAAAGAAACATGCACCAATCAAGTTTTTTTTTTTTTTTTGAGTTGGAGTCTCACTCTGTCGCCCAGACTGGAGTGCAGTGGCCGCTCCCGGCCACGGACCTGCTGGGCTCTGGCAATCCTTCCACCTCAGCCTTCCGAGTAGCCAGAATTACAGGTGCGCGCTACTACGCCCGGCTGATTTTTTGATTTATTGTAGAGATGAGGTCTCGCTGCCCAGGCGGGTCTCGAACCCGCGGCTCAGGCAATCCACTCACCTCAGACTCCCAAAGGCGCGGGATTACAGGCTGAGCCACCGAGCCCGGCCCAGTTAAGTTTTTAAAAGACGACAGGTCTCATCAAACAAAGCATAATAACTCAACCAGCTTTTTAGCAGATTTAAAACGACAGACACACAAATAAGAGAATGAGTGGTATGGGAAACATCTGCTTTGTCCCCCTCCAGTCATACTCCTCACGAAGATATCTCAGACACCTCTTAGCAACTGGCAGGTTGGTACACCCCCAACGCAGACTAACTTTATGCGGAGCCCTCCTGCCGTCCGTCTCATTCACACACGATCACACAGCACATTCTTCAACCTTCCATCCTAATCCTAGGAGTCTACGGGTTCATCTTCAGACAGTGTTTCCTTCCACTACCTTTCAGTCCTTTCCTTCAGGCTGGAGATTACTAGCGTACTCTGGGAGGCGATCAAGCTCCCCTTCTGCCATCCATGGCAGGTCTATGCAAAGGCCCTTATTCCTACCCTTTCCGTTGGGTGGTCTTTCTGTCCTTTCCATCAGATGGTCATCCTTATGCCAGTTCCTCACCTCTTGGGTCCCTGTTGTGCTTTCGTGGTCTGAGCTTCAGTGTGCCTTGGGGGGCATCCCTCCTACGGATCAAAAAGTCCATTGTGCACCAGGTGAGATTGCCCTTCCTGTTGCCCTGGAGGTCGGTCGTACCTCAGTGACAAAGGAAGTGGAACACACCGTCTCCAAACTCTACATTTCCTCGCCAATGCACCAGATATGTAGCGGGAAGACAGAGAGATCATGACACTGAGACTATTATAGGAAGTGGCAACTTTATTACACCAGCAGGCTCAAGGGTCAAAGCGTCCAAATTGAGCCCTGCAGAATGGGAGAATGGGTCTTATACCCTTGTTTAGGTAAGGGAGGGAGTCATGTTGAGTGATTACACATTTCCTTTGGAATCTTACAAGGTTGTACTCAGCAAATCAGATCTTCCAAAGAACAAATGGTCTCCAGGAACTGCAGGGTTGTTAACCATCAACTTCAGAAGCGGGGTTTTGGATAAGTCTGTGAATTAGTTACTCTTTTGCATTTCCATGAGAGCCATCAGTCTCTAGCCATTTGGTCTTTTTTTTTTGAGTTGGATTCTCACTCGGTCGCCCAGACTGGAGTGCAGTGGCAGCTCCCGGCCACCGCAGCCTTGACCTGCTGGGCTCCGGTGATTCTTCCGCCTCAGCCTTC
>NW_007249266.1:122091-133748 GCF_000164805.1 Carlito syrichta | reverse complement strand
GGTGGGTCTCGAACCTGCGGGCTCAGGCAGTCCACTCACCTCAGCCTCCCAAAGGCGCAGTATTACAGGCTGCGCCACCGAGCCCGCATTTGGCCTTTTTCAAACAAAACCGGTCTGGGCCTGGTGGGTCTTTAAAGCTTGCAGCTTAGCTTTCAAAAGGAAACACCTTTAACTGCTACCAACCCCCATTTCTGCCACAGGGTTAGTGGGAGACATTGTCATCCCAGGTGATTGCCATGGGGCCAACTGCTGATTCCGAAGCAGCTACTCAAGTGTTTCTGTGTTCATTTACTCAATCATACAAGAAATATATTTGCATGTTTGCCACATTCTGCCACAACATATTGATTTGGGAGTTATATGAGCCGAACACCTAAGATTAGTACATATTACACACAGTACTGTGTGTAGACCGCAATAAAAATTTTTTTCACAATTGAGTCTGTTCAAGATAATGGGATATGGATTTCTACTGTATGTTTTTTCTTAATATTACATGGTAAGTGTTGATGTATATTGCCTATTTTATCATAACCTCAAATACATATATTGCATAATATATTTTTTATGGTCACAAAAATTATGATTTGAGTACTGTCTACCATCTGTATGTGAAGCTGCTAGGGGATGGGTGGGGACAGGGCCTTATTAGCATTGCTCTGTGAGTAATTAGTATCTTGGCCGCCTTTACTTTCCTGGATGTGCATGCAAATCAGTACTACCAAGAAACAGGGAGGCTTTGGTATCCTGCCATCTTTTGGGTGTCTTAGTGTAGCATAAGGAAAATCAGTAATTTTTCTGTCAAACTTGGAGTAGAAATACAAGTCTGGAACATACGCTTTTTTACATTGATGCTTCTTTTTCTTCTTTTCTGGGTTTTGGTTTTTTCTTTTTACTTAAAAATTTTTTTGACAGTGACAAAAGACAAAATTTACCATTGTAATACTTTTTAAGAGTACTCAGTAGTGGTAAATACATTCATATTACTGTGCAAATGATCTCTGGAAGTCTTTCATTTGCAAAACCGAAATTCCATATCCATTAGGTCACAGCTCCCCATTTCTCCTTCTTTCCAGCCCCTGGTAGTCACCATTCTACTTTATGTTTCTATGAATTTTCTGCCTCATTTGTCCTTTGTGACTGGCTTATTTCTCTTCCCATAATGTCCTCAGGGTTCATCCGTGTTGTAGTAGGTGTCAGAATTTCCTTTTTAAAGCAAAATATGTCATTGTATGTGAAAGGATGAACTGAAAGAAACCCAGATCCCTCAAGAATGACCAGTATCCACCTATTGTAATCTTTTTTTTTTTTTTTGAGTGTAGTCTCACTCTGTCGCCCAGACTGGAGTGCAGTGGCCGCTCCCGGCCACCGCAGCCTCGACCTGCTGGACTCTGGCGATCCTTCCGCCTCAGCCTTCCAAGTAGCCGGAATTACAGGCATGCGCTACCACGCCCAGCTGATTTTTTGATTTATTATAGAGATGAGGTCTCGTTGCCCAGGCGGGTCTTGAACCTGTGGGCTCAGGCAATCCACTCACCTCAGCCTCCCAAAGGCGCGGGATTACAGGCTGAGCCACCGAGCCCGGCTCACCTATTGTAATCTTAAAAATAAACCCCTGAAGGTGATAAGCCTGTGCTACTCAGTGGCTGGGAACCAGAGCACCCACTCCCGCCCCCAGGGTCTGCAAATTATCTGCAAGTGGCCAGTAAGGAAGTCACAACCGTCAAGTCTACTTGATTGCAACGTCTCCAGGGGAGAGGATTTAAGTCAGGGGCTTGGGAGGCTGCGGTGTCACACTCATCTTAGAGTCCTGGCCTTCTTCCTGTCTGTGGGAAGTAAACCTTTCTTTCTTTTTTTTTTTATTTTTTTTTGTTTGAGTTGGAGTCTCACTCTGTCACCCAGGCTGGAGTGCAGTGGCCCGCCCACAGCCATACCAGCGCTGACCTGCTGGCTCCGGTGATCTTTCCGCCTCAGCCTTCCAAGTAGCCAAAACTCCAGGCATGTACCGCCACACCTGGCTAATTTTTGATGTATTATAGAGACGAGATCTCGCCAAGTTGCCCGGCTTGGTCTCAAACCCTTGGGCTCAGGCAGTCTACTCTCCTTGGCCTCCCAAAGTGCTGGGATTACAGGCTGAGCCACTGAGCTAAGCCGGAAGTGAACTTTTCTTAAAATCAATCTTTTCTTCCTTCATCTCTTTATGTGTCACAAGTCTTTGCATTACTCGGATCGCTCCACGCCTCTGGCACACTGGCTCTGGCAAGCCCTCTGTCCCTAACAGTATGTATATGCCACATTTTGTTTTTTAATTCACTAGCGGATAGATCTTTTGTTTACCTTTATTTTTTGCTTTTTGAGTCGGAGTCTTAACTCTGTCCCTCGTGCTAGTGTGCAGTGACTCAATCCATGCTTAATGCAGCCTTGACCTCCTGTGCTCAGGTAATCTTTCTGCCTCAGACTCCTAAGTAGCTGGGACTACAGGCACTCGCCACCATGTCCAGCTAATTTTTGTATTTTTTGTAGAGTCGAGGTCTCACTGTGTTGTTCAGGTTAGTCTTGAACTTCTGGGCTCAAGTAATTCTCCCTCCTCGGCCTCCCAAAGTGCTGAAATTACAGACGTGAGCCACTGTGCCTGTCTTGTTTATTTATTTATTAATTTTTTGAGTTGGAGCCTCACGCTGTTGCCCAGGCTGAAATGCAGTGGCACACTGCTCACAGCCACTTCAGCCTTGACCTGCTGAGTTTAGGTGATCCTTCTGCCTCAGCCTTCCAAATAGCTGGGACTATAGACACACACCACCATGCGCTACTAATCTTTTTTGATTTATTGTAGAGACGAGGTCTTGCCAAGTTCCCCGGGCTGGTCTCGAACCTGCATGCTCAGACAATCCTTTCGCCTTGGCCTCCCAAAGTGCTGGGATTATAGGCATGAGCCACCATGCCTGGGCTTGTCTACTTTTAATACCTCTTCTTCCATCCCTCAGTTTTCTCTAGGGCACTGTTTCTCAAACTTTTTTTCATATTAGCTCCCCCCCCAACCTTGTTAGACTTGTACCTCATCTAGCTCCCCAAGGAATTTAAACACCACATGCATCTGTTTTTATGTTGCAAGTACAATGTGCTTTGTACATAAAAATAAAAATTTTCACTCTCCAAAAGCCCATTTTCTTTTCTTTGGGGGCGATGTTGGCCATTGAAAGTGCATACTATAGGGAAAACCAATTCCAGATTAATACATCTAGAGGTAGCCTCAAATTTACTAAATAGCTTGGTAGTGAAAAAAATGGTGCTTGGGAGAAAAGTTTAAAATCACCTCTGCTTTCTCTTCTCTCATCAGCCTTGCAACATGCCTCTTGCCCTCCATTAAACAACCAACAAATGAAAAGAAAGAAAGAAGTTCATATATCTTGACTTCTGTTTGGTTGAGGTAGAGAACTAACTTTCCCAGTCCTGGTGTCCTGGTGTAGGGATGACCTCTTCTAGAGTGGCCTCTCCCTCTCTCTCCACTGCTGCTGTTGCTGATTCTAATGGGTTCATGATGCCATATTTGGTTCACAGGATATATTGTCCTATGGAATATGTATTTTTCCCCCTTTCAAGAAAAAATACAGGGTATATTTCTATTTGCTATGTCCTTGACAGTTACAAGGTATCCATTCTCAAACTTTTGTGTATTCACAAATTTGTGTGCTCCATAAAGCATATACTTTACCCCATTAGATGGAATGGCTTCAAAAGGATTATTCTCAGGGGTTTAGGCACTCTTTCTCTCTCTCTGTAAGTAAAAGAAAAATCAATATCATATTCATTTATATTTGAAACCAGAAGCTTTATTTCTATAATGCAAAGTAAAATTTGGTTAAAAGCCATGGAGTTGATTTATCATGCCTCCCGTCTCTCCCCCTCCTGAAGTCCATTTATTGGCTGTTCCTTCTGCATTCATTTTCCATTGGTCTGTTTCTCTTTCCTATCTACAGCCGGGATGATCCATGATGCAGAAGTGTTAATTGGGTCTTGTTAATCCCCAGCTTAAAACTCTCTAGTGCTTTATTATCCAATCTACAGTCACCACAAGCCACATGTGGCTATGTATAGTAATGTTAATTGAAATGAAGCTATATTTAAAATTTACTTCTTCAGTTATACTAGTCATATTTCAAATGTATAATAGCCACGAGTGCTATTGCATATTGTATTGGATAGAGCAGAGGAGAACATTTGCATCATCACAGAGTTGTAACAGTCAATGCTGCCTTTAAGGTGAATTCCAAGCCCCTCTGATGGCCTTCAGGATCCCAGATTGTCCATTTACTGCAGCCATCACTTACTCTGCCAGTTTTACTTCTGCATCCTAGTCACCTGGCAGTTCGTGAACTATGAAGTTCAGAGCCTTAGCATATGCTGTTTCCCTGGCCTGGACACCAACCCCCCCCCACTTTACTAGGCTAACTGCTTATTTTCTACATCTTGACTTAAATGTCAATTCCAAGAAAGATCTGCCTTGACTCCTGCAATCTAAGCTGTATTCTCCTGTCATATGCTTTGCTATACTCTCTACTTTTTCTCAGACCTGGAAGCAACAGTGCAGAAATTCATATGGAAACATAAAAGGCCACAAATAGCCAAACAAAAGAAACAAAGTGGGAGGTATCACACTTTCAGACTTTAAACTCTACTATGAGGCTGCAGTAATCAAAGCCGCCTGGTATTGGTTCAAGAACAGGCATATAGACCAATGGAACAGGATAGAGATTCTGGAAGCAAAACCTCAATTTCTCGACTAACTCATCTTTGATAAAGCCCTCAGCGACAACCACCGGGGATAGGAGAACCTATTCAGTAAATGTTGCTGGGAAAACTGGCTGATCACATGCAGACGATTGAAACAGGACCCTACCTATCACCATACACAAAAATCAACACTATAAATGGATCAAAGACTTAAATGTAGAATCTCAAATTATAAGAATTCTAGAAGAAAACGTAGGAAACACTCTTAGACACATTGGAGTAGGCAATCCTTAATCAGTTCTCTAAAAGTGAATGCCATAAAAGATAAGATAGACAAATGGGACCTCATCAAAATGAGAAGCTTCTGCAAAGCAAAAGAAACCATCAAGAGAGTGGGAGACAGTCCACAGAATGGGGAAGAATATTTGCCAACTGTATGTCTGACAAAGGTCTAACATCCAGGATCCTACAAGGAACTCAAATGTGCCAAAAGGAAAAAAAACAAACAACCCTATTAAAAAGTGGGCAAAATATATGAAAAGACACTTCTCAGAAGAAGATATAAGAGCTGCCAACAGATACATGAAAAAAATGCTCAGCCTCATTAATTGTCAAATGCGAACCAGACCTACACTGAGGTACCACCTAAGGGCTGAGCCCTTGTTTCAGGATGGCCATCATCAATAACTCAAAAAACAATAGATGTTGGAGAGGATGCAGGGGAAAGGGAACACTTCTACACTGTTGATGGGAGTGTAAACTAGTACACTCCCACCAACTCTGTGGAAAACGGTGTGGCAATTTCTAAAAGATCTAGAAATCGACTTGCCATATGACTCAGCAATCACCCTTCCTGGAAAATATCTGGAGGGACTCAAATTACTGTATATAAAAGATATCTGGCACATCGTAATAATATAATATATGTAATAGAATATAATAATAGTAAAAATGTGGAACCAACTGTGCTGCCCATCGAAAGTGGACTGGATAAAGAAAATGTACATATATACGATGGAATATTATGCAGCCATAAAGAAGGACAAACAGGCCAGGCTTGGTGGCTCAGCTTATAATCCCAGCACTTTGGGAGGCCAAGGCGAGTGGATTGCCTGAGCCTGTGGGTTTGATATCAGTCTGGGCAACTTGGCGAGCCCTTGTTTCTAAAAAATAGCTGCGTGTGGTAGCGTGTACCTGTAGTTCCAGTTACTTGGAAGGCTGAGACGGAAGGGATCCCTGGAGCCTAGCAAGGGTGGCTGTGAGCGTGCCACTGCACTCCAACCTGGGTGACGGAGTGAGACTCCAACTCAAAAAAAAAAAATAAAAAAATAAAAAGGACAAACATATGAACTTCACAACACTTGTTGATCTAGCACAGAAACAAAGATCTGAATACTTCATCTACTCATAAGTGGATTTTGAACATTTATCATAATACTATAAGAAAGTGATTGGCAGTAGTGGGACACTGCCAGGGATGGGAGGAGGGCACATAACATCATTAAGGGTACCCAATCTCAAACCAGGTGAACTGGGAACCCAGGGAAGGCCCAAACTTTCTTTTTTTTAGTTGGCCAGGCTGGAGTGCAGTGGCATGCTCACGGCCACTGCAGTCTCGACCTATTGGGCTCAGGTGATCCTTCTGCCTCTCTTCCAAGTAACTGGAACTACAGGTGTGCACCCCCACGCCCAGCTGATTATTTGATTTATTGTTAGTGAGGAGATCTCACCAAGTTGCCCAGGCTGGTCTCAAACCCCTGGGTTCAGGCAATCCTCTTACCTTGGCCTCCCAAAGTGCTGGGATTACAGGCTTGAGACACCGTGCCTGGCACAGGCCCAAACTTTACCTGTACAATTTCCATTTATGTAATTAACCCTGACTTGTACCCCCACATCTTTAAAATAAAAATATAAGATAAAAGTCTGTCAACTATAATACTCATGTAATTATTTATTTAATGATCATCTTCTAACAGACAACAAACTTAGGGAAGAAGGGGATAGTGGTCATCCTTTCATTATTAAACCCTTGATGTCCAGCACGATGCCTACCGTAGGGTAGGTACTATATAAATATTAGGATTGAAGTATTCTGAAAGTTACAGATTCTATGGGGAGGCACATATATATTGGGTGAGTGAAAATTTCACCAAAAGAGGTTTGGATATAAAAACAGTTCTGTATCACTGTTGGATGACTGCAGCTTACAATCACATAGTTTCAAATACTAGAAGGGAGGATATTGAACATTCCCAACACAAAGAAAAGATAACTGTTTGAAATGATGGATATGCTAATTACCCTAAACTGATCACTATACATTAAATGTATTGAAGCATCACTATATACCCCATGAATATGTACAATTGTTGTTTCTCAAGTTAAAAAAATAAGTCAGGCTTGGTGGCTCAGCCTGTAATCCCGCGCCTTGGGAGGCTGAGGTGAGTGAATTGCCTGAGCCTGCGGGTTCGAGACCCACCTGGGCAACTTGGCAAGACCTCATCTCTACAATAAATCAAAATGAGCTGGGCGTGGTAGCGCGCGCCTGTAGTTCCAGCTACTTGGAAGGCTGAGGCGGAAGGATCGCTGGAGCCCAGCAGGTCGAGGCTGTGGTGGCCGGGAGCGGGAGAGTGAGACTCCAACTCAAAAATAAAATAAAATAAAAATAAAAAAATAAAAAATCAGTGGTCGCCAGGAGCTGAGATTGGGAGTAGGTGGATTGTTCTCTATCATGAGTGTGGTTGTGATTACATGACTGTTAGTTTGTTAAAACTCATTGACTTGAATACTTCAAGTGAGTGAATTTTATCATTTAGAAATTATATCTCATTAAAACTTGTTAAAGCAATCTGTGTATTATTATCTATTTAGTTATTTATGGTTCTTATATTTTGCTCAAGATGTAAATTTTACAGACAGTTCAGAGCTAGAGTAGTCAACTGGTTTTAGAATCACCACCTCCATTTTGGTGCAACTGTGGTTGGGTAGAAATTCTGGAGGAATAATTTAAAGTTGGTGGGCAAAGGGGGCACTCTGCACTGAGAATGCCCTAGGCTTAGGGCAGGCCACTTAACTGGGCTTTGGTGGGTTGGGGCAGGTTGGTGAGACGGCTGAGGGGAGATGGCAAGGTGATCCGATCTTTCTTGTTCTGTTTATTTATGAGTTGAAGTTGCTCCCTGTCATCCAGGCTGGAGTACAGTGACACTGTCACAGCTTGCCACACCCTCAATCTCCTGGACTCAGGCAATCCTTCCGCCTTAGTCTCCTGAGTAGCTGGGACTACAGGCCCATGTCACCACGCCTGGCTAATTAAAACAATTTTTCTTTAGAGAGAGACGAGGTCTCATTATGTCACCTATGCTGATCTTAAACTCCTGGGCTCAAGTGATCCCCCTGTCTTGGTCTCTCAAAGTGCTGGAATTACAGGCATGAGCCACCACGCCCAACCTTTTGTTCTATTTAAAAACCCTGAGTAGGGAAGGCTTGAACCATTACTTCATAATTTTCCAGTGGCCTTTTGAAAGGTTTTTATTGAGTTTCTTATTTGTCAAGGACAAATACTCTAAGGCTTATTTTATAGTATTAAGAAAGGAAGAAGGCCGGGGCGATGGCTCAAACCTGTAATCTCAGCACTTTGGGAGGCTGAGGTGAGAGGATTGCCTGAGTCCAGGAGCTTGAGACCAGCCCGGGCAACTTGGTGAGACCTCGTATCTACAATAAATAAAAAAAATTAGCCTGATGTGGTAGCGCACGCCTATAGTCTGGCTACTTGGAAGGCTGAGGTGGGAGGATCGCCTGAGTCCAACAGGTTGACTCTAGGGTGGCTGTGAGCAAGCCACTGCACTCCAGCCCAGGTGACAGAGTGAGACTCTGACTCAAAAAAAAAAAAAAAAAAGGTAGGGAGGAAGTCAAGTGTGATGGCTTACCACCTGTAATCCCAGCACTCTGGATTGCCTGAGTCTAGGGGTTCGAGACGAGCCTGGGCAACTTGGTGAGACCTCGTCTCTACAATCAATCAAAAAATTAACTTGGTATGGTAGTGCGTGTCTGTGGTTCCAGCTACTTGGAAGGCTGAGGCAGAAGGATCACCTGAGCCCAGCAGGTTGAGCTATGGTGGCCATGAGCATGCCATGGCACTCTAGCACGCTAGCCTGGGTGACAGAGTGAGACTCTGCCTCAACAAAAAAAAAAAAAAGACAGGAAGAGGGCAGTAGAGTCAATAGTTTGGCCCTGTGTCCTAGCCACTTGTATATCAAGACCATTAGAACTTTGTCTCCCTTCCCTGTCCCACCATCAAAGAGAGCAGAAAAACTATCAACTGAGTTTTGCTGTGATGTGGTACAGTGGTCACGAGCAGAACATTGAAATTAGTCAGATCTGGGAAATTCTGTTAGCACATTTTTAGGCAATTGACTCCAATCTCTTTGACCCCCAGTTTCCTCATCTGAACAGTGAGGACAGTGCCTTCCTGTGCGCCATGGTGATGGGTAAATGGGTGAATGAGAGAGTAATAATGCCATTTACAGGAATAGTGCTGCCAGGTTTATGCTGTCTCTTGCATGGAAGCAGACTCTTTTAGATCATTAACACCGAGGACGTGGAATCCACCGCACCACCCCCCGGGTCCGAATAAAACTGAGAAAGAAATCATTTTGTCAGACACTCTTGATTCCCTGATGTTGAGAGGTGTTGCTACAGTGTGCCCTTTGAAGGTGGGTGGGGCCAGAAAGAACAGACTCCTCCAGATTCTCAGCAGTGCAGACAGGAAGGTGCACTTGCCCTGCGTGGACCTGACCTCAAGCTTCTCCTTCTCCTCACAGGATGGACCCGACAGTTTATGCTGAACTGTTGAAAGAATCTGGCAACCAGGTTTTTAAGAATGGGAACTTCGCTTTGGCCATCAGAAAGTATGATGAAGCCATCCAGATTCTCCTGCAGTTATACCAGTGGGGGTAAGTGTTTGAATTTTCATCCCGCCTTTTCTTTATAGTATGAGAATTCTGTTAGCTTGTGTTTCCTTCTCATTTATTATCACCTTCTTATACCACCGTGTGTCTGGTTTTTTTTCCCCCCTCCTCACTTCCTATTTATCTCCTCTGTGATGTCAGCTCAGAGTTGTCAACTCAGAAGCTGAACGGAGAATGTCAGCATAATAAGGGAAATAGAAAGTGAAACACAGGGACTGTTGATAAACATAACAGAACTTCCTTTTCTGTCTGGCTGAGGGTCAGAGTTCCTGGAATGACTGAAGTTCCCAAACCTCTTTGTTGTCATTCATTTCATCTTCTTAATTATCCATACCATTTACTCCCTATCCATAGTTTACACTACCTGGGTGGGTAGGTACTAAGTTTTACTTTCTCTTTCCCTACCCCTTCAGTTTCTCATAGATTTATTTTCAAACAATGAAGTATCACAACATGCTTAAAAATTACTGAGGACCCCCAAAAGCTTCTGTTTATGTAGGTTATAACTGTCACTACAGTCTATATATTAGAACTTAAAGCCAATAAAATTAAAATAGGCATTTAATAATTTAGTTAAAAATATTAATAAACCTGAAAAGGTAAACTGAGGCAAGGCGGGCCAGTGCCGCAGGAATAATGCAAGATTGCAACAAAGAAGGAAACAGAAGAAAGTAAAGTTTATTATTCACCTTTCACAGATGGAAAGGGGCAGGCACTCAGGCATGTGTGGCCATGAAGGGCTGAGAACTGGGTATATTTAAGACCCTTCGAACAAGGGGGTATTGGGCCTGGAAGGATTTAGGCCGAAAGGAATGCCCAGGGCTGCGGTTTTTGATGTCCATAGCAGCCATATAAGTCTTAGATCTTGACATTGACAGGCACTAGCATCTCGTGACCGTGAGTGGTGGGCTGGAGGTTGTCATGGTCGGGTGATATACAGATGCCTCTCGATGGTGGGGTCGTGGGCTGGAGGTCCTCATGAATGGCTGATAACAATATATTGATAACAATGTATTGATACAAATGGCTGGAAGAAAGATTATTAGTAGGACTGGACATGCTTAAGGGGTTTGAGTAATCACTGAATTCTAAGGCCTGACTCTGGGAAACTGGTCCTGGGAACCAACTTCCGGAAAGGTGGCTAATGGTTATAGGGTAAGAGGGCTGTGCAGGCCGTGCAGACTGCCTAACAAAGCGTGTCAGGGGTAAAGATTAAGCAAAAATGGCTGCACTAGGGCAAAATGGCTGCGCTAAAGCTAAGTCTATCCTAAGATTCTTGGGGTCCCTCCTTTCAAATCCCATCACATGTTATATTTTTATGAAAAATAGCTGTTTTTCAAAACAAAAATTTAGTAAGAAGAGTGGCACATTTTTGCAAATCTCTTTAATGTCTGTCTCAATAGAAAATGGCTAACTTCGTACATCTGCTTCTGCATTCAGTCTGTTGTGTTATCACACATCATGTAGCTTCTGGAACACTCCCCACATGCATGTGAGAGAATGAGCGTGAAAAAGACTTTAAAGCAATGTGTATTTATTCTCTTATAGTTTTGGAGGGCAAAAGTTCTTAATGAAAAGGGAAATAGAAAATGAAACCAAGGGCCTGTTGATTAACCTAATAAAACTTCCCCTTCGGACTGGCTGAGGGATCAGAGTTCCTGGAATGGCTGAAGTCCCCAAATCACATGGCTGTTATTCATTTCATCTTCTTGAGTATCTTACAGGGCTAGAATTAGGGAGTTAGCAGGGCTGATGCTTCATGGAGGCTCTGAGGGGAGATCCCATTTCCTTGCCTTTTTCAGCTTTGAGTGACTTCCTGTATTCCTTGGTTTGCGGCCCCTTCCTCCATCTTCAAAGCTCACCCCTCTGCTGTCGTAGTGTGTCCCTCTGTCTCCCTCTCCTAAGGACCCTTGTGATTGTATCATAGCATAGGATAATCTCTTTTTTTTTTTTTTTTTT
>NW_007249266.1:84657-122071 GCF_000164805.1 Carlito syrichta | reverse complement strand
CCTGTTACCCAGACTGGAGTGCAGTGGCTGCTCCCGGCCACCACAGCCTCGACCTGCTGGGCTCCGGCGATCCTTCCGCCTCAGCCTTCCAAGTAGCTGGAACTACAGGCGCGCGCTACCACGCCCGGCTAATTTTTTAATTTATTGTAGAGATGAGGTCTCACCAAGTTGCCCAGGTGGGTCTCGAACCCGTGGGCTCAGGCAATCCACTCACCTCAGCCTCCCAAGGCGTGGGGATTACAGGCTGAGCCACCGAGCCCGGCATCTTTTTTTTTTTTTGATTTGGGAGTCTTACTCTGTCACCCAGGCTGGAGTACAGTGGCACGCTCACAGCCACTGCTGCCTCGACCTGCTGGGCTCAGGCAATCCTTCTGCCTCAGCTTTCCAAGTAGCTGGAACTATAGGTGCTTGCCACCATGTCCACCTAATTTTTTTTTTTATTTATTGTAGAGACAAGGTCTCGCCAAGTTGTCCAGGCTGGTCTCAAACCCCTGGACTCAGGCAATCCTTTCCCCTAGGCCTCCCAAAGTGGTGGGATTACAGGCTTGAGCTACTGCGCCCTGCCAATCTCTTCTTAAGATTCTTATTAATCATATCTACTACATCTTTTGTTAATCACAAAGCCCCATTTTCCATAAAGATAACATTATTTGGGGGCCATTATTTAGCCTGCCACAATTGTGAAAATCTTTTGACCTTGTGGACCCCCGGAAATGGTCTTGAGGACTCTCAGAAGTTCCCAGATAATCCTTTGGGAGCAGCTGTAGTAGAAAGAGCCACGATTGGCATCTGTGGCGTATACACAGTCTAAACTTATGCTGAGAAGTGGCACTCAATTGAGTGACTGAAACATGGCTCCCATCTCCTACCCCCATCACCTTGGTGTCTACACTCTAGTTGATCTTGAGTGTAATTGGCTTGTACCTTCTGTTTCTGTCCTTCCTTGTCCTGGTACTAGTCAGAGTTATGTCAGAGATGAGCCTAGAGGTCCTTATTTAAGGCAAAACATTAATGCAAGTACTTGCAGGAGAAGGTGATTGAGGTGGGCAGGATGGGGCAAGGGAAGATGCCAAGCAGGGATGGTGTCTAAACTGGAGCCAGATCCACCTTGATCCCATGGAGAACACTGGGATAAATTGTACTACAGAACTGGTTTCACTTTGAAGCAAGGGGAGCTAACCTTTTGATACTTATGCCAGTTAGTTATTGATTGTAGGCTGTTAGGCCCCCCGGGGGCATCCTAGGGAGTGGGGCTGAATTAATCTGCCTGGGCGGCTGTAACAAAATACCATAGACAGGGTGGCTTAAACAACAGGAATTTACTTCTCAAAGTTCTAAAGATTGGGAAGTTAAAGATGAAGCCTCTCTTTCTGGCCTGTCGAAGGTTGCCTTCTCAGTGTGTTCTTACCTGGCAGAGAAAGCGAGAGAGAAAGAGAGAGTGTTAAGAGTGAGTGTAAACTATCCAGTGTCTCTTCATATAAGGGTACTAATCCCATCATGAGGGCTCCATCCTCGTGACCTCATCTAAACATAATTATTTCCCAAAGGCTCCATTGGGGGCTAAGGCTTCAACATATGAATTTGGGCATGGGGGCACAATTCAGAGCATATCATAGGGGTAAATCCTTGAGGAGAGGGAAGCTTTCATTAGGATGAGGATAAATCTCTGGAGAACCGGGTGCTAAGAACATCCAGTTGCAACTAACAGTCACTGCAGCTGGGGATGGCTGCACTGGCCAGGGAGTCGGGACAGGCACCTTGGTATCTTGTACAGTGGGGCCATGGCTCTCTTGCTAATCACCTACACCTTGTGCCTCTGGGGCTCATCCCTTCACCTAGAGGGAATGATTGGCTGTGAAAAAGGCCGGACACACAAAATATTGAGGGTGGGGGTGATTTTTACCTTGTCTTATTTTTGTGCTTCTCTGAATCTACCTAACTTTTCTACAGTGACTTGTATTATTTTCATAATTAAAATATTACATAAAAAAAGAAGTCATAAGCCTGACTTTCTTCTCTCATGTGTCTTACATTCACTGGTGCCTGGGCTTCTCTTGACATATTATGGTTCATTTTGCATTTTCCTTCTTCTGATCTGGTTTCAGCACTAACTTACAGCTGTATTACCTCTAGACCCAGGCAAGAGGAGCCCCTGTCCTGCCATGCATGAGAGACCCCCCATTGGCTATCCTCCAGCTGTGCTCCTTCTCACAGGCAAGGAGTCTGTGGGGCCAGGGCCTTACTCACCCAGAGCCCTTGTCTCCTCTTTGGTCCACATGTGAGTACCAGGACCCTGGGATTCTCTGTCCACAGACCCTGTTCCTAGGGCCTGCAGAGGTCTCTTATCAGCAGCCTATTCTCAGGACTGGTATTGGAGATGGTGTGATCACGTGTTCTGAAAGCCTCTTCCTGTGATACGCTCTGAATTCATTCACCATGAACACGCGTGTAGAGTGACTCATACCATGTCTCAACTTTAAAGGCTCAGTGGGAACGCCCATGCTTTCCATCTTTAGGACCAGTCATCATTTTCACAACATCTTCTCCCATGGTGTCTAAAAAACAAAAAGGTCTGGGGACATGAGTGGGAGATGGAACCAAGGCATTGAGAACTTTTGTCATTAAAAGGTGGGAGCAGGCTGTGTGCAGCGGCTCAAGCTTGTAATCCCAGTACTTTGGGAGGCCTGGGTGAGGAGATTGCCTGAGCCCATAGGTTTGAGAATAGCCTGGGCGAGGAGATTGCCTGAGCCCATATGTTTGAGAATAGCCTGGGCAATTTGGTGAGACCTCATCTTCACAATAAATCAAAAAATTAGCCGGGCGTGGTAGTTCATGCCTGTAGTTCTGGCTACTTGGAAGGCTGAGGCAGAAGGATTGCCTGAGCCCAGCAGGTTGACGCTGGGTGACTGTGAGCGTGCCACTATACTCCAGCCTGGGTGATGGAGTGAGACATCAACTCAAAAAAAGGTGGGAGCAAAGGATTTGGGAGTGAGGGAGGACAGATTTGTAAATTGTAAATACTCCAGGTTTTCTAGGGGACTGTGAAATAAATCTGATAGGCATAAATGAGACATTTCCTGCTAAACCTCCTTTCTGTGGCTGCAACCAGCACCAAAATGGGGACCTTCAAAGATTGTTTTCTGTATTTGTGGAACCATTGCTTTATAGACCACCGGTTTGTTCTTTCTCACAGGATTCCCCCCAGGGACTTGGCTGTGCTGCTTTGCAATAAGTCCAATGCATTTTACAACCTTGGGAAATGGAATGAGGCATTTGTTGCTGCCAAGGAATGTCTCCGTTGGGATCCAACCTACTTGAAGGTATGGGATGGGAGGGTGAAGATATCAGGGTGGGTGAAGGCATGGGCCTGCTTCTCCTCAACCTACCTCTTTCCCTACCTTCTATTTAAAATGGAAATGCGGGGAGTGCTTTTAGTTCAGTTATCTTTGCACTTCAGGCAGGTACCCATGGGGTATATGAGCATTGTCTGGAGAAGAATAAAAACAGTGATGGCCAAGAGTTGAAATGCTCTTGTGGGAACAGCAGAGCTTGGCCTCCAGGTGGATGGAGTGAAGGAGTGCAGTGGAAATCACAGAGGCTCATTTTGTTCCGATGTAGTTACACTAAAACTTACATCTGTTGGTGTTCTTCGCTGTTTGAAAGTTTGTGTTCGCAAAGCTTTATTCCACATGCAAGCTGGGTGGACTACACAACACTGATTCTTCAGAAAGCATTTATCATAGTAGAAACCAGCCCTTTGGAGGGATCAGTGAAGTTTGAAAAGCCAATAAGACCCTTAAGGTTGCAAACAAAGGTCAATATAGATCATTTGATTGTTTTTTTCAGCTAAGATGCCTGAGTGCCACTCTTCAAGATGCCTTCACTGTTCTTGGTGCCTCAAGGCAGACAAAAGGAGTGGAATACATCATCCCAGCCTTGGGGAGAAGAATAACATTAAAATCAGAGCCCTTAAGTTTAGTAGCAATTCTGGGGCTGCCTGAATCAGCATACAATTAAGTGTCAAATTAGTAGCATAGAAAATTTATAGGTTTCCCCCTATAAATAAAGTAGGAAAGCACAGGTCTTTTTCATATTCTGCCATACTAGTTTCAACAGCTTAGATGAGTTACTCTTCTCTAAGCTTTAATTTCCTGAACTGTATAGTGAGGTAATACCTGTGCCATAGAGTTGCTTTGAGTATTAAGGATACATTAAGCAAAGTTGTTGGTACTCCTTAGTTATTAATAGGAGATTTTATTATATCCGCAGTGGTCTACATTTTGTGTATGACTGCTAGAAACAGAACACAATGGAAAAGGGCATGGGGGAGTTTGACCTTATAGATTATTCTGAGAAAGGGATGTGGCTATTTTACATTATAAGAAGGCATTGATTTTTAAACCTCTTTTTTCTTTTCTTTTTTTTTTCTTTTGAGTCAGAGTCTGACTCTGTCACCCAGGCTGGAGTGCAGTGGCATGCTCACCGTCACCGCAGCCCCGACCTGCTGGGTTCAGACGATCCTTCCACCTCAGCCTTCCAAGTAGCTGGAACTTCAGGTGCGTGCTACCACGCCCGGCTAATTTTTTGATTTATTGTAGAGATGAGGTCTCACCAAGTTGCCCAGGCTGCTCTCGAATTGTGGTCAGGCAATCTTCTCTCTTCAGGCTCCCAAAGTGCTGGGAATACAGACTTGAAATACGGCACCTGGCCTTTAAGCCTCTGCTTTTGGAGGAAGGATACTTCAGAAGTATTGACTAGTTTTGAAAATGGAGGTGAATGGATTGCCTGAGCCCGCGGGTTCGAGACCCGCCTGGGCAACTTGGTGAGACCTCATCTCTACAATAAATAAAAAATTAGCCGGGCGTGGTAGTGTGCGCCTGTAGTTCCAGCTACTTGGAAGGCTGAGGCGGAAGGATCCCCGGAGCCCAGCAGGTCGAGGCTGAGGTGGCCGGGAGCGGCCACTGCACTCCAGTCTGGGCGACAGAGTGAGACTTCAACTCAAAAAAAAAAAAAGAAAAAGAAAATGGGAGTGCATTCCTGGAATTTCTTCCCTAAGGCATTTTAGGATATTCTCTTTCTCTAACTGGGATAGGGTGGGGAGTGGTTGGGTTCTGCCCATATCCCTGAGATGGAGGCTGTGGTTGGGGCTTAAGGGCTTAAAGGGTCCTGGATAATGCTCCAGGGTTCTTCCTGGAGTGACCAAACCTGCAGCAGTTGCTGACCGCACAGCAACCAGGGCCACTCCCCTTCTTTTGTTGCTCATTGTTACCCTTCTATCCCTGCTCTCTTCCTCACTGCCAGTGTCCTTTGTAGGGGAGGAAAAAAAAGTCTTCCCTCTACACTGTTTTGGTTCAGTAGCTGAGACTCTGCAAATTAGACTGAGAGACAGATCAATAGGAGAAAAGCATACCCATTTTCTTTGATGTTAACTTTTTTTTTGAAACAAGGGTCTCACTCAGTCAATGATATAGTCATAGTGTTACCTATGGCAAGTTCAGCTGTTTATCACTTGTAGGCTGAAATAAATAAACGCTGAGATGTAGCAAAAGGAAGTTGGTTTTATTCCAAAAGCTTGTTTTGATGGTTAGTTTACCTGGAAAGCCAGCTGATACAGATTAACCACCTTGAGGTGATTTCTGAACAAAGGAGAATTCTGCCATGGGGTCTCCATGCTCAGTTGTTTCAAGATAAGCTTCCTGAATTCCTTAAGCAAGCATATAATTAGATGAATGGGTATGTGCTTAATAACAGGATTATTGTGTAAGGGACACTGAGAGGGAAAGAAAGGAAAAAAACACTTTAAATTGTTGCTGTGAGCTACATTTTAAGATTAAGAGAGAAAAAAACCTTAAAGTCCTATCTCAAAAGCTGAGTTTGAAATTCTTGGTTAGCTCACTGCAACCTCAAACTCCTGGATCCTAAAAAATTGGATAGGGGACAGGTGTGGTGGCTCATGCATGTAATCCTGATGGTTTGGGAGGTTGAGGTGGGAGGAGAGCTTGAGGCCAGGAGTTCAAGACTGGCTTGGGCAACATAGTGAGACTCTGTCTCTACAAAAATAAAAATAAAAAATTAGCTAGGCATGGTGACATGGCGCTTCTGGTCCTAGTTACATGGGAGGCTGAGATGGAGGGAATCACTTGAGTCCAAGAGTTCCAGCCTGCAGTGAGCTATGATAGCACAACTGCACTCCTGCTTGGGTGACAGAGTGAGATCCTCTTATTTTATTTAATTTATTTTTGAGTTGGGTCTCACTATGTCGCCCAGACTGGAGTGCAGTGGCACACTCCCAGCCACCACAGCCTCGACCTGCTGGGGTCTGGTGATCATTCCGCCTCAGCCTTCCAAGTAGCTGGAACTACAGGCGCAAGCTACCACACCCGGAAAATTTTTTATTTATTGTAGAGACGAGGTTTCCTAAGTTGCCCAGGTGGGTCTCGAACCCATAGGCTCAGGCAGTCTGCTTGCCTCAGCCTCCCAAGTGCTGGGATTACAGGCTGAGCCACTGAGCCCGGCCAGATTCTATCTCTTAAAAAAAATGTGGATAGGCCTGGAAGCTTGAATATACTTTTTAACCAAGAGTGATAAATTGTGGAGACATGACAAAAGAAAAGGGTGGGCTGTCTTAGCAAGGTTTGTGCAGGCCCATCTTGGTGCTGACTTTCTATCTTCTTCATGGCCATAAAACTTAAGTGGGAGAGAAAGTTTGTGGCAGCCCTAATTTTTCTGGAGTTTCTGCTTTTAATCAGTCAAGTGAATCTTTGGGAAGGCTTCTTTGTGCATCTGTTGAATCTCAGATGCCTTCAGCTCAAAATAATCTGTATACCATTGTGGCATATTTTGGGGTGGCATATTCTGATCCCCTTTACTTTCCTCCAAAAACCAACCCTTAAATCTGAGGAAGGCAAAGAAATGGGAAATTCTTTACCAGCTTGCTTGGTTTCCTGGTTGGGGGAAGAAAATCAACACAAACACATTTTTTTCTTTCCCTTTTTAATTATCTGAAGTGAAAGTTAAAACAAATCAATAAATAATCAGGGATTTGGTGTCACATGGTATTTTTAAGTGCTTGCTTGCTTTTTTATAAACACAAAGTGAACACCTGTTATCTTTGACAGAAAATTATTTTGGTAGATCCCTGCTTTAGATGATCAAAGTGGGAAGGAAATATCATTTCATTCCTGTTTGAGAGTCCTACAGTTTATAAAGGCAAAACTAGGCCATTTTTCTCCATCAATCATTGTAATTTTCCTCTCCATGCAGAAGTCAATTTTTGGGGGCCTTTTCGCTTATAATATGGAAGGAGCTCAGTAAATCTGCCTGCGTGTCATTACAGTTTTTTCCCTTACATACCCAGTAGAAATTGTGTTTACTTTGATTGAAAGGAGCAGGAAACACCTTCTGTGTTTACATGACAATCTCATTCTTTTCCTGAACACTGGTCGTAGGAATTTTTCATTCCTATGTCCTGGCCCAGGCTGTGATTTGAGATATGAATAAATAAATAAACCACATATACAATTGGAAGCAGGCCCGCTTCTTTTCTCTCTGTGTCATGTTAGTTGCTGTGTAAGCCATGGATTTGAAAGTGATTATTTTCTTGGCAGTTAAAAAATGACAGGAAAAATGTGGCATAGAATATAATGTGGAAACTGTGTCTAGTGCTTGTTAGAAATCTGTATTTACATAGAAGTGAGACTTTCAGAGTTGGAATTCTCCTTGTTGCCAGTATTGCCTTTCCTTTCAGCAGCAGGTTGGAAGAGATGTGGTGCATTTCAGTTTTGCTTTTTATCTTGTTCCAGGGATACTACCGAGCTGGTTATTCCTTGCTGCGACTGCTCCAGCCTTACGAAGCTGCTCGCATGTTTTTTGAGGGTCTGCAGCTTCTTCAGCGTGGCCAAGAACAGGCACAGGTTGCTGATTTTCTTGTTGGAATCTTCACTACTATGAGTAGTAAGTTGGAATTGGGGAAACCATTTTTTTTTAAAGTCCTTGTTACTTTATTTGAATGGCTCCTGGGGTCTCAGGCTTCTGGGGAGACAATTTCAGAATGTTTCTTTGTGACTGATATATGTTGTTTGAGTGAAACTGGTTTGCACATTACAAAGCATTTTTGAAGCTTTTGTAGCTAGCTCATGTCCTTGTAAAAGCAACTAAATCCCTTTGCACAAATGTCTTAAAGCTTGGGAGTTTGGCTTCAGACTTCTTAAGTGTTCCATGTTGCTATTCATAGGGATTTCCCTGTTTATGTTACTTGTCTTATGTGATTTTAGCTCTTTCTTGTGATATTCTTTTCTTTCTTTTTTTTTTTTGAGTTCATGTCTCACTCTGTCACCCAGGTTGGAGTGTAGTGACATACTCATGGCCACCACAGCCTGGACCTGCTGGGCTCTGGCGATCCTTCCGCCTCAGCCTTCCAAGATCTTGTTATTTTTACATGTGTTTCTCCAGTCTGTTGAGAAAATATGCTTGTTTGCTATGAAAATGGCCTGGAAGGGTCTGTGGTGGATCCTGTGACAGCTGATCGGGTGCTCAGTGTCAGGGCTGTGAAGCTCACTGTCTGGCACTGCAGAATCAGCAGAGGATCTGTGCGCTCAGTTCAGGAGGGAGGGGGAGCTTTTGCATCACTGTACTACTACTCTACTCGTCCAGCTTGTAAGATGGCTTTGTCAGTGGCCCAGATTAGACAAAACCAGAAACCCGTAAAACACAATGTAATATACTCCTTGCCAGTGATGGTACAGTTAAAACTCTTGCCAATCAATAGCCAGGATGTTGTTTTCAAATATTACCTTTGAAAGTTGCAGTAATTTAAGAGGTGCTGTTAATTTATGTTCTGTCATTAAGAAACAACATCGATTGCAAGACATATCCTGGTTTCAGAGATGCTAGAATGTGAAAAATGGCACATTAGAATTGCTGAAAAATGGTCTTTGGCTTCCAGATATGGGGAAATCGCTGCTGACAACTGATTACCTTTACTGATTCAACTGTTCCCACTGCTGTTGTAGGAAAGCAACTTCTGTGGTCTGTGGATGGAATCCCACAGATTTTGGCAGGTTTGGTGCAGGGAGGGGTTTAGAGCATTAGCAGGCAGGGGAAGGGGTTTGAGGCAGGCACAACCATGTCCCCTAGAGAAGGAAGTAGATGGTCTTTAGATAGGTGCTGATGGGTTACAGCTCTCCAGTCAGCCTTTGCCGACAGTGGCCAAAATTGGCTGCAATTCCCTCCCATCTTAAGGGCTTGGCCCGTTCCCTGCACTTCCTTACTATCTTCTCTGCTCTTTGAAAAGTTACTGATCTGCCTTAATCCAGGCCATAGTCATGGGAATTCCAGACATCAGCTTATTGGTGACTGTCTTGTAAGATAACCTGGGTGATTTCCATTCTGCCCCCACACCGAAAGGGAACAGTTAACAGGACTTCTTAGGGAAATGCATGTAGTGCTTTTCTACCCAAGTACTCTTTTCTGGAGGGTGAATGTATGCCCATGGCCCAATTTCTAAATTTTGAAAAGTGTATTTATGGAAATTTTGTTTCCTTTCATGCAGTATATGCTTGTTTTGATATTTACTTATTTTTTGAAATTAATAACCATGGAAGAGGTGCCAAGTTATTCTGACACTTGATCTGTCCCCTTGGATATTCTCATCCTTGAGTTTGAGAAATGTGGTTTGGAGGATCACAAGTTGCAACAGGTTGATGGGCCACTAGGTTAGAAGAAAGTGTATTGACCGAAAGAGTTAACAAGATCTGGATTCCAGTCTTGGTTTTTTGTCATGAACTAATTGCATGATGTGCTATGATGTCTTCATTTGTCATTGTTTCTTTTCTTTTCTTTTTTTTTTTTTTCCCGAGTTGGAGTCTCACTCTGTCGCCCAGAGTCTCACTCTGTCACGCTTATCACCACCCCAGCGTCGACCTGCTGGACTCTAGCCTTTCAAGCAGCTGGAACTACAGGCATGCACTACCACGCCCGGCTGATTTTTTGATTTATTGTAGAGATGAGGTCTCGCCAAGTTGCCCAGGCAGGTCTCGAACCCGAGGGCTCAGGCAGTCCACTCACCTTGGCCTCCCAAAGCGCGGGATTACAGGCTGAGCCACCTAGCCTGGCCTTCTTTTTTTTTTTTTTTTTTTTTTTTTTTTAATTTGGAGTCTCACTCCATCGCCCAGGCTGGAGTGCAGTGGCACGCTTATCACCACCCCAGTTAGGCTGGGCTCTAGCCTTCCAAGTAGCTGGAACCACAGGCATGATCCCACATCCAGCTAATTTTATGATTTATTGTAGAAACAAAGTCTCGCCAAGTTGCCTGGGCTGGTCTTGAATCTGCGGGCTCAGACAGTCCACTCACCTCCGCCTCCCAAAGTGCTGGGATTACAGGCTGAGCCACAGAACCTGGCCTGTCATAGTTTCTAATCTACTGGGTAACTATAATTGTCACAGTTTTCTTTAAGGAAGTGGCTTTTGTAACTTCTCTTAAGCTTCCATTTCCTCCTCTGTAAATGGAGATAATAGGCTCTGCCTTAGTAGTTTGTTCCAGGGATACAATAAAAGTATGTGTCCCTGGGCTTGGCAAATAGAAAAAGTGAAGTGGATGTCAGCTCCCATTATGCTGCCTAACTCGGGATTGATTTTATGGGTGAACTGAAAACAATTGCCACTTCAGTCAGTCATACTTTTTTGAAAATGTCTTTCTTTCTGATATTTTTTTTTTTTTGAGTTGGAGTCTCACTCTGTCACCCAGACTGGAGTGCAGTGGCTGCTCCCGGCCACCGCAGCCTCGCCTGCTGTGCTCCGGCAATCCTTCCGCCTCAGCCTTCCGAGTAGCTGGAATTACAGGCGCGCACTACCACGACCGGCTAATTTTTTGATTTATTGTAGAGATGAGGTCTCGCCAAGTTGCCCAGGCGGGTCTCGAACCCGCGGGCTCAGGCAATCCACTTACCTCAGCCTCCCAAAGGTGCGGGATTACAGGCTGAGCCACCGAGCCCGGCTCTTTCTGATATTTTTAATTTGCCATTTGTCCTAATTGTGTGTGGTCTTAATTGGATAATCTTTTCCCAAATGTTGTAGACTTTCCCCACATTAAAATTTCTAAACTTTGGAACTTTCTTTCAGGTGACTCTATTGTTTTGCAAAGTTTCTTGCCTTGCTTTGATCGTATTTTCACAACTGGATTCTCATCAGAAGTGTGGCAATCTGTAATAGAAAAGTTGGCAAAGAAAGGATTATGGCATGTAAGTGAAAGGCGGTGGCTTTCTTATGTGGAAAGTATACTCTTGGTTAAATGATTTGTCCTGTTGGCACTGAAGCATTGTAATTTATGATTTGTTTGTCTTGATGCCAGAATAACTTTTTAACTGGGACATTATTAAAGATGGAAAGTCTTTGAGATAGATTAGCAAACGAATTTCCTTTTTTTTAAAGATGAGAAAAATACTTAGATTGTGGCAACCTCACTCCTTGCTCTGTGTCTCCATTGTCATCAAAGAAATATAAAGTCCAGATGATAATGGTAATGTGGAATGGGAAAAATAAACAGTTACATGTTTATTTTCACAATCCTTTTTGTGCTACATCAGCTAGTGTAGGTTCACATGACCTGTCTGTGCTGCTCACAAGGGTTTCTGTATTTTTTTTTTTTTGAGTCGAAGTCTCACTCTGTCACCCAGGCTGGAGTGTAGTGGCATGCTCACAGCTACTGCAGCTTTGACCTGCTGGGCTTAGGTGGTCCTTCTACCTCAGCCTTCCAAGTAGCTGGTACTACAGGCACACCACCACACACAGCTACTTTTAAAAATTTGTTGTAGAGACCAAGTCTTGCCAAATTGCCCAGGCTGGTCTCGAACCCCTGGGCTCAGGCAGTCCTCTTGCCTTTGCCTCCCAAAATGCTGGGAATACAGACGTGAGCCACCATGACTGACCTCTGTATGGTTTTAAGGGACTGCTAACATTTGGATGGCAGCTAAATGAGGTTGTAGGACCTAAACTCAGGGCCAAGAATCCCTGGAATGGAGGAGTGGATGACTGTGAGGGCCTGGGCTTCAGTGTCACACAGATGTTTCCTTGAATCCTAATCCTCTACTTACTGTTTTGAGCTAATTACTTCTCCTATGAGCCTAATTTCCTGATTTGTAAGTTGCAGCATATAAACCTATTCTCTCTGGATTTTGGTGAGAATGAGAAGTAATGAACCAGAGCACCAAATAAAAATAGCAACTAATATTTGTTGAAGGCTTCTAGTGGCAGACACGGAGCTAAGGAGTTTTATAATAACTGGGATATGCTCAGTATCCCGTGAACAGTAGATATCATTGATAATAGGCTATAAGTGCTCATAAGAATGGGCTGGCCAAGGCTGGGAGTTTGGTTAGAAAGGGCCTGCTGGGTTTTCTAAAGCTGGACAGTCTAGAAAAGTCACCAAAAGCAACAGCAACCAGTTAAGGATTTTTGATCCTGGTGTGTTGAATGACTTTAGAATAGAGAATTCTTAAATTTTGGGCAAGTCATGGATTCCATTGGAAATCTAATAAGATCTGTGGATCTCTTTTTGCATTCACAGATAGTTATGCATATAGTTTAAGGGGGTTTGTGGGAAACTTTTTTTTTTTTTTGAGTTAGAGTCTTATTCGTCTCCTAGGCTGGAGTGCAGTGGCATGCTCACGGCCATCCCAGCGTTGACCCGCTAGGCTCCGGTGATCCTTCCACCTTAGCCTTCCAAGTAGCCGGAAATACTGGCACGCACTAACATGCCTGGCTAATTTTTAAAAATTTATTGTAGAGATGAGGTCTCGCCAAGTTGCCCAGGCTGTTCTCAAACCTGTGGGCTCAGGCAGTTCCCTCACCTCAGTCTCCCAAAGTGCTAGGATTACAGACTTGAGCCACTGCGCCCAGCCCATGGGAAACTTTATGTTCAGCCACGGGCTCCTTGAATCTTACCTCCATATTAACAGGTCTTGGAAGGGCAGATGTGGAGATGAGGAAAGCAGACTGGATTCTTGAGGGGAACCAGGATTCAGGAATCCAGGGCCCTGTTAAAAGACATTTGGGATCTTTTTTCTTAGGATAAGATAAGAGATCTATAAGGCTCTTTCCAGCTTTATTTTTTTGAAAGTTTTGAAATCCTGTGATTCCAAGTGCTAGTGTAGGTCTCTTGAGTTAGGAAGCTTTTGGCCTTATTAGCAGGAATATAGTTTACTGCTCTGGAAAGGACTCTGTCCTCTCTTCCCAGTGTAGGGTGGGTATGAACAGAGCTCCATGGCCTAGGGGGGAAGTGAGAGAATGGGAGACAGGATCTATTAATAGATTAGCATCACTGTCTGCCAAAGGAGGGCCCAGAAATTCAGCTCAAGTGACCGGTCTGGCATCCTGCTTGCATTAGCGCTCAGGTAATTCCCAAATCATATATACTGGAGACAAAGGCATCTTGTAAAAGCCAGGCAGCAGTTGGACTGTTAGAACGCTGAGTGTATCATCCGGGGTTGAATGTGGGCAGTGGGGCCTGTTTAGGGTGAACAGTTAAGAGTGAGCATTAAACTGAAAGAAATTACATACAAGCTGTGGACATAGGCTCACTGCCTGTGGTCCTAAGTCCATTGGCCAGAGCATACTTGAGGGAGGTCGGAACTGAGACTGGGTCTCCAGTCATGGCCATTGCAGAGCTTGGAATTCTTAAACCTGTTGGCATACCTGGATGATCTCAATAGGGGATTCTCAGGATGTGCCGTGGGGCCTAGGAAAAATTGCTTAACCACTGGGGGCTCCAGTCTTTTCAGTGACTTAAAATAGTGTCTGTGGCTTAACAGCTGGCTCTCTGAAGGAAATGAAACCCTGATTTGTAGCATTTACCAATTTCCATGGTGAAAGTACTCTTACCATGGCCAGTTTCCAGGTACTAATATGATATACAGGACTTGGAAGAAGATGTACATAATCAGCTCACTAACTGATCGGGACTCGAGTTCTAAGCTTTGGTACTTGATGGTTCTGATGGGCTCAAAATACTGGGGTTTATGAAACACTGATGTGCTAAAGACTTGATTGGGATGGGATATTTCTAAAGAATTAGAGTCTTCTGCTTGCTAAGCTTTAAGAACATTTCAGGGAACTACTTTTTAAAATTTCTACCTCATTGCCACTGTAACTGCCACTGTACTCTCAGAAATTCTGCATGACATCAACTGCCCCGTCCTCAGCAGGCTTTGAGGAAGTGCCGAGAGACCTTAGCCTCTCTGTAAGAACAGGAAGTTGGATAGGCAGAGAGACTTTGTCATGGCTCAAACTGAAAAAGTTGGCAGATAGCTTTAAAAAAGAGACAAGGTTAGAGGGAGTTTTGTTTGTTTGTTTGCTTGTTTTAAAGCTTAACATAACCTTTTTGCTTTCATAACCTTTGTGGAGAACATTATTATTCCAACTTTTTTTCTCCTCTCCCATCAGTCATTTCTACTTCTGTCTGCGAAAAAAGACCGACTACCAGAAAATATTCACGTCCCAGAGTTATCTCTGAAAGGTCTCTTTGAGGTAAGGTGGCTTCTTGAAGCATATGGTTTCAAATCAAGCCACTTCAGTCTTGTGTCTGGGACCTTCCCCTTCGGCTGCCTCACCACAAATTTGTTATTTATAATAATCTTAGATTTGGACCACAGCTAATCCAGGTTTTACTGATTTCCGAGGTTTATGGGTGAAGGCATTTGAAATATCATAATGATGTAGTGACTTCCATGATTCTTCTTGTGTGGTTTTTTCCAGAAATATGTCTTCATTGGACTTTATGAGAAGATGGAACAGGTGCCCAAGTTAGTCCAGTGGCTCATCTCCATCGGTGCATGTGTTGAGAGTATAGGACCCTACCCTCTTCATGCCCTCATGCGTCTCTGTATCCAAGCCAGTGAGTCTTCTCTCAGTTTTATGCTGCGCTTCCAGCTCTGAGCTGCCCTTCTAGCTCTGAGCTCAAGTGAAACTAGAATGTAGCCACTTGAATGGAGAATATTCAAGTCAAATAATTTGATTATTCAAATGAATAAAGCATCAGGGAAACAGCATCATTCTTATTTCTCCTGGGACCTACTAGCTACAAGAGGCCCAAACTGAAAGGATTCCATGTTCCTAGACAGATCCTGGCTGCAAGGTAGAGCCTTGGGACCCAAGGGAGGGGGCTTGGGACAGCCAGCCACTACTGGGCAGTACTCCCAGTATTGCCATGGAGTTTTCTCTGTTGACAAAGGCAGCCGTAGTCTTTTTCCCCAGGTTCATTTTCCCTCTAGCTCAGAGGGCTGACACTTGTGTTCTGGGACTGTGGATGGGGGAGTCCCAAGGGAGATATGGGCTATTGCTGGTACAGTTTGGTTATGGTTCTTTTAAAGGGCTATGTTTTCATGAAATTCTTTTTTTTTTTTTTTTTTTGAGTTGGCGTCTCACTCCATTGCCCAGATTGGAGTGCAGTGGCTGCTCCTGGCCACCGCAGCCTTGACCTGCTGGGCTCCGGCGATCCTTCTGCCTCAGCCTTCCAAGTAGCTGGAACTACAGGTGTGCACTATCACACCCGGCTAATTTTTTTGATTTATTGTAGAGATGAAGTCTTGCCAAGTTGCCCAGGCGGGTCTCAAACCCGCGGGCTCAGGCAATTCACTCACCTTGGCCTCCCAAAGCGAGGGATTACAGGCTGAGCCACCGAGCCTGGCATAAAATTCTTTTTTTCCCAAGCTTTACAATCTGGCTTTGAGATTTAAATTTTAAAATCTTTTTATTTTATTATTAACACACATCATACACTTACACTTTTGATAGAAATTTGCCTTTCTTTTTGAACACGTGTGGCAGCACTATTGTGTGCTTACTTATTTTAGCTCCAGAAAAGGTCAAGAGAACTTGTCTAGTCTGCCTCTTGTAGACTGTGTCATCTTCCTGGGAATGGGGAGGGAGCTGGCCAGGGGCTTGAGGCCTGGGACCCTCATTTTTGCTTTAACCAGATTTGTCCTGCTGTTACTTACTTGATGTAGTGGGAAATTCATGAGAGACTTTATTCTTACACAGGGATTGGTGGGTCAAGCATTTAAAAGTAAAGCCCAATTAAAAGCAATTCAATCTAATCCTCCCAGTTTCAAATTAGGAATTGGGAACACAGGAGGTGTGCCTCTGGTTATGAAAGTTCTGCTTCCCCACTGTGCCTAATAAGTTAGCTCCTGTGGTTACAGGTGGTATTGGTAAGATCAAGCCTTCACATTTATTCCTGATTTGTTTCTCAGAGGACAGTTCTGACATGGTGACAAATGGTGCCCACAGAATTGGCAGAAGTGTGTGACTTTCCTAGAACTCTAGAGATGCAAGGAAGGAGGCTGGGAAAAGAATCGGAACTATTTGTGCTATTGATAGTAATGTAGTAGGGGAGTAATCTCCTTAGAGATATGGGCTTGATTATTGACACAGAGGCTGTCAGTTCCCTGCCCAGATCCTCTTAACCACCAACATCCCCACCCTATCTGCTCAATGTCAGCTGACAACTCACAACTGTCTCCTTGGCCAGAGCATTGCTCTTTGCCAACAGACACCACTTCCCGGGGAGGTTCTGTCTTCCTGGGGTAATTCCATAGTCCATGACTGACTGACACGGGGATTCAGAAAGGTCAGCCCCGGTGCCTCAAGGCAGGTCGAGGCTATGGTGCAGTTTTTGCTTCTGCCTCCTCATTGGATCTGGTGGAACGACTCCAGCTAGGACGACATTCTTTTTAGCTGCCTTCCCTATCTGTCCTGCTTCCCTCTCTCTCTCCTGGTATTTCTAGCTAAGTCATTCACATGTATAAGAATCTTTGTCTCAGGCTTGTTGGGAAGCTGACCTAAGATTATTATGAATAACTTTCTATAACTCATCCTTTGATGTAACAAACTCCTGTGATCCTGTGACACCCCACACCTGTATATGGTGAGTGGAAATGTGTTGGATTCCTCATTTGGTTACCTTAGTGTGGTCCACATTGGCTTGCTTTGCTGATATTCTGTATGTAGAAAATAGCATCAGTAAGTCATTCTAATTCCCTTCAGGGGAAAACCATCTCTTCAAGTGGTTAATGGACCACAAGCCTGAGTGGAAAAGCCGCATCAACCAGAAAGACGAGGATGGCTGCACCGTCCTGCACGTCGTAGCCTCGCACTCAGGATACCTCACCAAGCGTGAGTAGCAACACCATGCTGGGGGGCCTGCTGCCGGCCTGATGGTTTCACAACACAGTTGGCTGCCTTGTTTTACCCGCTTCATCCTGTGGCTGTCTCAGAGGCCTAAACTGTCCCTTGAATTAAATACGATTGGGAGAGCAGGCTGTAAGCAGGAGGTGTGGCGAGAGAAGGAATTGCCTCCCTGTGCTCTTTCTTTGGGATTGAATGACCCCAGGACATGCGCTTCTGGCTGCCTTTTTTTCCGCCATCACATGGTAACTGAGTGCTGTGTTTTATGCCAAATCTGTGTTAGCTGCCAGAGACAACAGACATAGTTCTGCCTTCATGGCGCTTAGAATTTCTCACAGGAATAGCACTGGGGCCAGTCAGGCCACGTGAAAGAGTAAGGTTGGCATATGCAAGGAAAAACTGGTTCTTTTGACACAGGTGGGCCTTGTTAGCTTGTGAAGCGGGAAGACTGTCCACTCCAATAGAACTCTCTGGTATTACTCATTTGTCTTTTTTTTTAGTTGAATTCTCACTGGTTTGTCCCAGCTAGAGTGCAGTGGCATGTTCATGGCCACTGCAGCCTTGACCTGCTGGGCTTTGGTGATCCTTCTGCCTGAGCCTTCCAAGTAGCTGGAACTACAGGCACACGTCACCATGCCCGGCTAATTTTTTGATTTGTTGTAGAGATGAAGTCTTACTAAGTTGTCTATGCTTGTCTCAAACCCATGGGCTCAGGCAATCCTCTCACCTTGGCCTCCCAAAGTGCTGGCATTATAGATGTGAGCCACCACACCCAGCTTTTAACATTTTTTTTTTTTTTGAGTTGAATTCTCACTCTTTCGCCCAGGCTAGAGTGCAGTGGCATCCTCATGGCAACCGCAGCCTTGACCTGCTGGGCTCAGGTGATCCTTCTGCCTGAGCCTTCCAAGTAGCTGGAACTGTAGGCACGCGCCACTATGTCCAGCTAATTTTTTGATTTGTTATAGAGATGAGGTCTGGACAGGTTGCCCAGGCTGGTCTCGAATTCATGGGCTCAGGCAATCCTCTTACCTCAGTCTTCCAAAGTGCTGGGATTATAGGTGTGAGCCACCGCGCCCGGCCACTCATTTTTCTTAAAACTCTCAGATGCCTTAGTCTTTGTTTTCTGTTTTTGGCTGGGAAAAACATTTTTTCCTTAATGATAATGGATTCTCAGCCTCAGTGGAAATGAGGTGACAGGGAGTGTTGGGGAGCTTGTGCCTGCTGCTGCTGCAGCCTGGAGCTGATTGTGGGAACTAGGCTGGCCTGACATCTTCAGATGGCAAGATGTTGGAAATCTGGACTTTTAAAAATCTCGTGATTTTCAAATGTCAGCTCAGAATTAAACATGCCTGTGGACTAGACACAGTCTGAAAGCCTCTAGTCGGGGACCTCAAGTCTGATGGGTGCTCCCCAGTTGCAGTTTTCTGAGACTGGTTTCTCTAGTGTCATTTCTTGCTGAACTGGGACCCAGAAAGCTATTTCTAAACAGAGAAAGAGTGTCGTATGGATTTTTTTGAGCTTTATCGAAATATAATCCTATACTATGTAATTAACCTTTTTAACATATATATTTCAGTGCTTTTTAGTACATCCACAGAGTCATGCAACCAGCATCAAAAGAAATTTTAGAACTTTTTTTTTTTTTATTTTGAGTTGGAGTCTCACTCTGTCGCCCAGACTGGAGTGCAGTGGCCGCTCCCGGCCACCGCAGCCTCGACCTGCTGGACTCCGGCGATCCTTCCGCCTCAGCCTTCCGAGTAGCCGGAATTACAGGCATACGCTACCATGCCTGGCTGATTTTTTGATTTATTGTAGAGACGAGGTCTTGCTGCCCAGGCGGGTCTCGAACCCGTTGGCTCAGTCAATCTGCTCACCTCAGCCTTCCAAAGGCGCGGGATTACAGGCTGAGCCACCAAGCCTGGCTAGAACTTTTTTATCATTCTAAAAGGAAACCTCGTATCCTTTAGAAGTCATTCCACATTTTTCCTACCCCTCCAACCCTAAAAAAGCAACCACTAATCTATGTTCTGTCTCTATGAGTTTGCCTATTGTGGACATTTCATTTAAATGGACTCAAGTAGTTTTTTGTGATTGACTTCTTTCACTAGCATAATGTTGTCAAGGTTCATTCATGTTGTAGCATGAATCAGTAATGTATTCCTATTTATTTAATTTTTTATTCATTCATTCGTTTATTTTTTTGAGTTGGAGTTCTTACTCTGTTACCCAGGCTGGAGTACGGTGGCATGATTAATGCTCATTGCAGCCTTGACCTCCTTGGCTCAGGTGATCCTTCCACCTAGTTTCCCAAGTAGCTGGGCTACAGGCACGTGCCACCACACCTGGCTTATTTTTTGATTTTTTTGTAGAGTCAAAGTCTCATTATGTTGCCCAGGCTTGTCTTTAACTCTTTTTTTTTGTTTTTTTTTTGAGTTGGAGTCTCAGTCTGTCGCCCAGACTGGAGTGCAGTGGCCGCTCCCGGCTACCACAGCCTCGACCTGCTGGGCACTGGCGATCCTTCCGCCTCAGCCTTCCAAGTAGCCGGAATTACAGGCATGCGCTACTACGCCCAGCTGATTTTTTGATTTATTGTAGAGGTGAGGTCTCGCTGCCCAGGCGGGTCTCGAACCCGTGGGCTCAGACAATCCACTCACCTCAGCCTCCCAAAGGCGCGGGATTACAGGCTGAGCCACCGAGCCCGGCTGTCTTTAACACTTGAGCTCATGAGATTCTCCTCCCTTGGCTTCCCAAAGTGCTGGGATTACAAGTGTGGCCCACCATGCCTGGCCTTAATCCTTTTTTAAATTTTGCCAAATAATATTCTATTGTATGAATCCACCACATTTTATTAATTCATTAATCAATTGATGGATGTTTGAGTTGTTTCTACTTTTTGACTGTTATGAATATTCATGTACAAGTTTTTGTAGGGCATATGTTTTTGTTTTTCTCACCTAGAAGTAGATTTGATGGATTATATGGTAACACTATGTTTATAACCTTTTGAGGAGCCAGACTGTTTCCCAAAGTGGCTGCACCATTTTACATTCCCACCAATTGTGTATGAAGGTGCCAGTGTCTTTCTTTCTTTCTTTTTTTTCTTTAGAGGTGAGAAATCAGGAGTTTATTAAGAAGACAAAAAACTCTCAAGCAGGAGGGGACTTGAAAGAGGGTTACCTGCCAGTTTCTTCATATCCTGACACTTGTTATTTATTATCTGACTGTTTGATAATAGTCAGATGTGTTTTAGGACTTTCTTAAAGCAGTGATGTCCTGGAAAACAACTGGCTCTCCAAAAGAGAAGCCTTGAATTGTAGGATTTGTTAATTTTCATGATATAAATTCCCCATAGTGGTTGATTTCATGCTACCAATGTGATGTCACTGAACGCAGAGTTGGGAAGAGATGTGAAGAAGCACACCATTGTATTGTAATTTGAGCATACAGGTACATGTTAAGATAGGTGTAAATAAACCTCATCATAGAATGTAGTGAAATAATTAGGAGGTGATGAGTTTGTAATAAACTTTTTATTAATTCTAAGTTTTATCAGCTGGCTTGCAACATTTCTGGACATTAAATAATCGGCCCTTGTAAACTGTTATGAACTGGCTGCAGCATCCCACTGTGTTAAAGCTAACATTAGCCTCATAAATTGTGGTTAAAGTCTGTGTCACCAGTCGTAGTGCTCTCCTTACACATCCCCACCCTGCAAATCCTCAATAAAAAATATTTCCAGACAGGACTTTTTGATTGCAAAGAACCACATTTCCAGGTCCCTGACATTTAGGTGGCTTGAGGAGTGTTTGGGTATTTTATGTGCATGCTATGCCCTGAATGTTAACTTGACAAGCATTCCATTTCCTGAGACTTTGGCTCTCTCTGTCCAATACATGTGATGTATTGTATATGTTGTATAATGATAATTTAAAAAAATTTTGTAGTCATATAAAAAAACCCCAAATAGGCAAAATTAATTTTTTTTCAGGAACTGACAAAATGTTAGTGCTTAATAGTTAATAGTACAACTGACCAAGGTCCAGCATGTGAAGCTACCATGTTCAAGAAACTGGGGGTCAATCACTCTATAAACTAACTGTATTGTATGTGAAAAGAATGTACACTTTAGAATAGAAAACCTGTCTACACATAGTAGTTAGCTGCAAAAAGCCATCCGGTCTTCTCTTGGCTTGGAAAAATGATGTTCCAGATTTCAGTATAAATTAGTAGCAACCTTCAGCTCTCCTGTGTGGCAGGAACCTTGTTTTCACCCTCCAGTTCTTACACCCCAGCCTGTGTCATGAGGTCTGTGATGTTTTTTCTCCAGATCATTGGTGTGGCTACTCATATCATCAATTCTTCCAATGATCTGGTCAGACATGGTCTGAAATTTAACTTGCCTCTGTTATAGGAGTGTATGCATCACCAAGGTGAGATCCTGTACGTTCTTAGGGTTGGTCTTGGCCATCTCCCCGGTTTCCACCTTGGCGGTGATGTCTTAGACAGTCCGCAAAATTAATTTTAATAGTAGATTTTATTTAACCCATGTATCCAAAGTGTTCTCATTTCTCTTTGTTATTAATATGAGCACAATTGAGATATCTTCCGTATTTATTTTTTGTCTTATACTAAGTCTTTGAAATCCAGTACATATTTTACTCTTATTCAGCCCATCTCTGTATGGGCTAGCCACATTTCAAGTGCTCAATAGCCTTGTGTGGCTAGTGGCTACTTTATTGGATAGCAATATCTTAGACTGTTCTTGTAAACACAGAAACCTTTCCAACTTTCTGAGTTGGGAGGATAAGCTGTGAAGTAAAGAGATAGCCCTTTATTTTCTCATGTGGATGTCAACATAGACTGCCTCCATGGCCTCCTTTGACAGAGGCTTCACAACTCTCACAGGTTTCTTCACTTTCTTCCTTTGCTCTCTCTTCCTACTCCCCTTCCTTTTCCTCTTTTTCATTAGGGAAACTCATCTTTTTAAAAAAAAATCGTTTTATTTTGAACTAATTTCAGACTTACAGAAGAGTTGTAAGAATAGTTTAGCGGCCGGGCTTGGTGGCTCAACCTTAAATCCCAGCGCTTTGGGAGTCTGAGGTGAGTGGATTGCCTGAGCCCACGGGTTCGAGACCCATCTAGGCAACTTGGTAAGACCTCATCCCTACAATAAATCAAAAGTTAACTGGAGCCGGGCTCGGTGACTCAGCCTGTAATCCCACGCCTTTGGGAGGCTGAGGTGAGTGGATTGCCTGAGCCCACGGGTTTGAGACCCGCCTGGGCAGCGAGACCTCATCTCTACAATAAATCAAAAAATCAGCCGGGCGTGGTAGCACATGCCCGTAATTCCGGCTACTTGGAAGGCTGCGGCGGAAGGATCGCCGCCGGAGCTCAGCAGGTCGAGGCTGCGGTGGCCGGGAGCGGCCACTGCACTCCAGTCTGGGCCAGAGTGAGGCTCCAACTCAAAAAGAAAAAAGAAAAAAAAAAGTTAACTGGGTGTGGTAGCATGTGCCTGTAGTTCTGGCTACTGGGAAGGCTGAAGCAGAAGGATCACCGGGAGTCCAGCAGGTCAAGACTGCAGTGACTGGGAGTGTGCCCTTCACTCCAGTCTGGGTGACGGAGTGAGACTCCAACTAAAAAAAACCCTCAAAAATAGCAGTTTAGAGATTTTCCATATAATTCTCACCCAGCCTCCTATGTAAGTGTGTTATATAACCAAAGTTTAATTATCCAAATTAAGAAATTAACATTGATATAATATGATAAACTAATGTATAGACCTCATGAATTTCACTAGTACTTTTTCTGATCCAGGATTCCACATTACATTTAGTTGTTATGTCTCCTTAGTGTCCTCTAATCTATGACTGTTCCTCAGTCTTTCCTTGTCTGTCATGACCTTGACCCTTTTGGAGAGTATTGGCCAGTTACTTGGTAGACTGTCTATCAGTTTGCGTTTGTTTGATGGTTTCTTCCTTCCTTCCTTCCTCCCTCCCTCCCTCTCTTTCTTCTTCCCTCCCTCCCTTACTTCCTGCATCTCTTTCTCCCCCTCTCTCTGTCTCTTTCCTCTCTCTCTCCCTTCCTCTCTCCCCCCCCTTCTCTCCCTTCTTTCTTCCCTCTCTCTCTCCCTCCCTTCCTTCCTGTCTCATTCTGTCACCTGGGCTGGAGTGTAGTGGCACAATCATGGCTTATACTGTAGCCTCAAACTCCTGGGCTCAAGCAATCTCCTGCTTCAGCTTCCAGAGTAACTGGGACTACAGACATGTGTCATTATGCCCAGCTAATTTTTTGTTTTTTGATAGAGAAAAAAAATCTATGTTGCCCAGGCTTGTCTCGAACTCATGAATTAAGTAATTCTCCTGCTTTGGCCTCCCAAAGGGCTGGAATTACAGGTGTGAGCCACTGTGCTCGGCCTGTTTGATGCTTTCTTTCTTTCTCTTTTTTTTGAGTTGGTGTCTCACTCTCTCACCCAGGCTGGAGTGTAGTGGCACACTCATGGCCACCCCAGCGTCGACCTGCGGGACTCCGGTGATCTTTCCCCCTCAGCTTTCCAAGTAGGCGGAACTACTGGCATGCGCTACCATGCCCGGCTAAGTTGTGATTTATTGTAGAGATGAAGTCTTGCCAAGTTGCCCCTGGCTGGTCTTGAACCTGCAGGCTCAGGCAATCCACTTGCCTCAGCCTTCCAAAGTGCAGGGATTACAGGTTGAGCCACTGATGCTTTCTTACAATTGTAATGAAGTTGTGCATTTTGAGTAAGCATATTACAGAAGTGATTTTATGTTCTTCTCAATGAGTCATATCAAAGGGTTCGTGATGTTAATATGTTATTATATTAACTTTGATTATTTGGCTAAGGTGTGATCTGTGAGGTTTCTCCACTGTAAAATTGTCATTTTTCTTTTTGTAGTTACTGAATATCTTGGAGGAGATACTTTGAAACTATGCCCGTATCCTGTTTCTCTTCAACCTTCTGCCCACTAATTTCGGTGTTCATTTGGTGGATCTCGACAGCTACAGTTATTACTGCGTGCTTTAATGCTGGTTTAAAATTTTTCTTCTTTCTACATTTATTGCTTGGAATTCTTTGGTAATGAAGAGCTGTTTCTTTTCTCCATATGCAATTAATTATTTCAGTAGGGATACATGGATATTTATTTTATTTTATGGGATAAAATCCAATACTACCATTATTTATTTTGTTGCTCAAATTGTTCTAGCTTTAGCCAGTAAGGCACTGCTTCAGATTGGCTCCTGTGTTCCTCCGCTAAACCCCCATCCTTTTTTGAGGATTGGCTTCCTTTCAGGCACCACTAGATGCTCCAGCTCATCTTGAGTATTTCCTGTTCCAGCCGTAAAATCAACCACTTCTTCTTCTTTATTTTTTTTTATGAATTCCTACATATTCATAGTATTTTATTCATACTGATAACAATACAAAGATAGTTGCTATCACTTCTCTTTCACAGATCAGAAAATTGAGAGTTAAACAGGTTGAGTAATTTGCCCTACTTCATATAGATAATGACAGTGTGTGTATGTTTGTCTGATTACAAAGTTCATGCTACTTTTCGTGAATCAGATCATTTCTGTAAAAGACAGAACCTGAGGTGGCCTCTTGATTCAACCCCTGATGTTCCTTGAGTGGGGCCTATGACTTGCTTTTTAATCAACCACTTCTATAAGGAGTTCTGGTTTCAGTTTTTGGAAACAAGGTCTGGTACTAGGTGTGACATTGCTAACTAGAGTGCCATTGTTTCTAGGACTTCTCAGCGGATAGAGCTAGAGCATACATAGATATATATTAACTGATGATAGCACACCCATAGTACTGTATCTGTCTGCACACATCTATATTAAAAACCATGAGTTTATACAGATAACCTCTGATTCTAGTCTGAACACCACAGTTATTTAGATCTTTAATGTGTAGCATCTCCTATTTACAATTACTTACTTATGTGTGTAGTTCCATGTATTTCAGACTAGCCCATAATACCTCTGTAAGAAACACACATTCATTGACTAGATTTATGTTAATTTTATGTTCATTTATATTCAGTGTTTTTTGTTGTCAACTTTAGAGCATTCAGTTAAGATATTGTTAATTCTTTTCTTTCTCACCCCCTTTACTGTGGTTATGTTAGTAGTTTGTAGGACACTTAGGCTCATTTTTTTTTTTTAAGTGTTTGCATTTCATTTTAGGATTTTCTGCACATCTTTATTGGTTTTGTTTGTTTATATTTTGGGCACTTGAAGGGCACGTGAAACACTACCGTGGTTCTAGGAGTCAAAACTTTACAAAAGTCTACTTAGAGAAGTGTCCATTCCTTCTTATCCTTGCTCCCCATTCCCATTTCCTCCTTCTTTCTGGCTCCTTCCCATCCATCCCTGTAGATAATCAGTTCATTTAATTTCAGCCTCATTCTTCCTGGATTTCTTTTGCAGCAATGAGGACATGCATGTGTAGTTTCTTACATCCCCCTTTTTTTTTGAGTTGGAGTCTCACTCTGTCGCCCAGACTGGAGTGCAGTGGCACGCTCCTAGCCACCGCAGCCTCGACCTGCTGGGCTCCAGCGATCTTCCCGCCTCAGCCTTCCAAGTAGCTGCAACTACAGGCGCATGCTACCGCACCCGGCTAATTTTTTGATTTATTGTAGAGATGAGGTCTCGCCAGGTTGCCCAGGTGGGTCTCAAACCCGTGGGCTCAGGCAATCCACTCACCTCAGCCTCCCAAGTGTGCGGGATTGCAGGCTGAGCCACCGAACCCGGCTCATCTCTTTCTTTTTACATGAAGAGTTACATTGTATCGCTACTCTTTTGCACTTTGCTTTTTTTATTATAACTGAAAATCATTCCATATCAAGTCACATGTATAAACACATATATAGTTTTATTAGATATTACTAATTTTCTCCCAGGAGTGTATTACCACCCATTTGTATTTGGATTTGAGTGTATTACTCCCATTTGTATTACCCACCAACATTGTAGGAGTGTGCGTCTCTCCCCACAGCTTCACCAGTAGAATTTGTCATATTTAAAAAACTTTTCTAGTCTAAAGGTGTCTTCAAGAATCTGTCTTACCTCTTAGCTCTGGTTTCTTCTGTTAGGTTCACTCTTAGGCTCTTTTTGAGTTGAAGTCACTGGAACCTTCAGGCTTATTTTCTGCCAATTTGTCAATCTCAGTGAAAGACAATTTCTCCTCCCAATAGTTCAGTATAAGTCCTACCAGTGTATGTCAGTCATCTGACTTTGGTCACATGCCTTCTATTAACCCATCACTAGAGCCAGAAGAATGGAATAATTTGATTGGTCCTGGTTATGTGCTAGTCCTTGGAGTGGGGAATGGGACAGAGCCAGAAGGTTAGAATGATCTAATTGGTCAAGTTCTGGTGTGCCTTTTGCCCAAGGAGCAGGAGGTGGGACAGTGCCAGAAGGATGGGATGGTCTGATTGGCCAGATCTTGGTGAGGAATGATCTGATTGGCCGGATCCTGGTGAAGTGTAAGCCCCTGGAACTGGAGGTTGGCCAGTGGTAGACAATGTGGTGGTGACAGATGTGTTTGTCTGTCTGGTGTCCACTCCGTCAAATCGGGTAGGTTGAGGGAGAAGAGTTGCTTTCTCGAAGGAAAACTGGGTTCTCAGGAAAAAAAGGGGGAATAGATACTGGTCATGCAAAAAAAAAAAAAAGTCTAGTTTTGTCAATGGTTTTCAAATTTTGCTTCCTAATCCCCTCAAAGAATTTTGAAAGCCTTGCGTACCTCTTTTTAAGTTGACATCTGGAATTTTGTATCTGTGAGTGTTAATAATTGTAAGAACAGGTGATTTTTAGAATTTTGTATAAGTTTGTTTATTTATTTATCAGTTGGAGTCGCCCAGGCTGGAGTGCAGTGGCATGCTCATGGCCACTGCAGCCTCAACCTGCTGATCTCAGGTGACCTGCTGGGTTCAGGTGATCCTTCTGCTTCAGCCTTACAAGTAGCTGAAACTACAGGAGCAAACCACCACTCCCAGCTAATTTTTTATTTATTTTTATTTTTTATTTTATTTTATTTTTTTGAGTTGGAGTCTCACTCTGTCGCCTAGACTGGAGTGCAAAGGCCACTCCCGGCCACCGCAGCCTCGACCTGCTGGGCTCCGGCGATCCTTGCGCCTCAGCCTTCCAAGTAGCTGGAACTACAGGCACGCGCTACCACACCCGGCTAATTTTTTGATTTATTGTAGAGATGAGGTCTCGCCAAGTTGCCCAGGTGGGTCTTGAAACCGCGGGCTCAGGCAATCCACTCACCTCAGCCTCCCAAGGCGCGGGATTACAGGCTGAGCCACCGAGCCCGGCTAATTTTTTAATCATTGTAGAGATGAGGTCTCGCCATGTTGCCCTGGCTGGTCTCAAATTCATGGGTTCAGACAATCCTCTTGCCCTCCACCTCCCAAAGTGCTGAGATTACAGGCGTGAGCCACCACGCTCGGCTAAATTGATTTTTTTAAAAAATAAAACTGTTACTGCATTTCTTTGCTTGTATATAATAGAATCAAAATGCCTCAGCAGATATCCTCTAACATTCTGGCTTGAAAGGTTACTTTTTTCTGGCTTGAATTATTACTAAAATTATTATTATTACAGAGCTTATCTAAACAACAAATATAATAAAATTTCTATAATTATTAAACATAAAAATAACATTTTAAGGGGAGGTAAACAGAAGGTGTATTATGTAGTGCCTTTTAAAAGTGGTTTTGCAGGCATTCGTTGCTTTTAATTGTCCCTTTTGTTGATACACTGGAGTCAGGAAATTTTACCTCCTTTGAGGAATATTTTATTGTTATGCTATGTAACAAATCAGAGTCTGCACTCAGCATCTACAGGCCACACACATTCCTTGTGCCATGACTCATGTATCTTCAAAACCAGCAGAGGAGAATTTCTTGTGCATCAAATCCCTCTCATACTTTGAATTTCTGACCTGTCGAGCTTTGACCATTTAGGACACATGGGATTTGGTCAGGGCCAGCTACACAATCTCCCTATTACAAGGTCAGCTGATATGGGACCTTAATTACATTTGCAAAGTTTCATCACAGCAGCACCTAGATTTGATTGGGAAAAGGTGTGCACATGCTGAGGGTTAGGAATTTGGGGGTTCGTTTTAGAATTCTGCCTATTATAGTGAGATTCTCGATGGGTAGGAAATAGACTTTATCTTTTAAAACTTCCATAAAGTGGGAGAAGGGCAGTTGTTACTGAGGAAATGGGAAAGGATAACACCCTGAGCAGGATGACACTGTCAATAAAAGTACATGTTCAGGAGGTGAATTTTAGGAGCGTTTACATATGGAAGTGGGAGATCAGACATTGATTTGTTTAGCTCTCTGTGCCCACGTAAGTCTTTGTGTTCTGCCCCGCCCTGTTTCACTTTGAAAATTGATGCATCTTTGATGCCTGATAGACATATCAGAGCAGCAAATGGAGCTGGCAGCCAGAGGGTTGGGGCTGAGAGGGTGGTAACAATAACAACAAAAATTCTTAATGCCAAAGCAGTCACCACTTTCTTCTCCTGTCCCCAGATAGACTTTTTTTTCTGGAAGAATATTCTGTTTCCTCTCTAGGGACTAAAGAAATCTGAAGTCACAGCTTGTTGTTATCCTTACAGCTGTAACTGTTGCCTAGTAACCAGATTCCCCCTCTCCTTGCTTGTTGCCAAGGAGAGGGGAAAAAGGTAGAGAGGAGCGCACTTCTGAACCTCTTAAAAGCCATTGTCCTTCCCACTCCACACTAGACTTCTTGCTTCAAGGAGTTGGGTGGACTGCCTGAGACTGGCAGTTCAGATTCCATAAACAGAGGGACCCTGGTCTTGTAGGGACTGCTTGGGCAGGGAACTGGGAGGAAGAGCACTCATGGGGATGACTCTTTATGGAAGGAACCATGACAACCCCTCCTTCTTGTTTTGGCCTGCCCTAGGACAAACAGAGGATGTGCAGATGCTCCTGCATTTTGGGGCAGATCCCACTGTGCTGGATCGACAGTCTCGGTCTGCTATGGATGTCCTGAAGAGAAATAAGAACTTCAAAGCCATCGAGAAAATCCACAGTCACCTGGACAAGTTGGCGATGTGTTCTAAAGACCTATCAGGTACAACTTCTAGCAAATTAACTTTTTTTTTGGGGGGGGAATGTAAAACTGGTTCTGTGGTATTAGATATAAATCAGTTTATCTTTTCACATGTATATGGAAATAGACCTCCCAATCTTTAGAAAACTTGTTTGCTTCTTTTTGGAAAGACAAAATGAGACAACTCTTATTTAGAGCATCTGGAACTTTTCCAGGTTCACCTTTGGACAGTATGGGTGATTTTTTTTTTCTATGCATGCACACAGCAAAAAAGAAAAAGCATAGAATAGAACATAAAAATGAAAACTGCTTCTCAGAAATTATTACTGCCAGCAGTTTAAAATATACTCATATCTCTGTTTTTTGATTTATCAATTTGGAACTGCATCTGTCGACAGATTCCATTGTATAAAGAGAGAGTACTTGGTTGTGTCAGTCTTATTTGTTGGATTTTGTCTAGAAATGTTATTTGTATGATTTACATTCTGTTTCTTAACTTGGATTTTTTCCATGCTTCATCTGTAGATTGAACCTACAAATTGAAAACCAGTGAATGGCATTTGCATGGTAGTATGATTATGTAAATGTTATTATTATTATTATTATTATTTTGAGTCAAGAGTCTTACTCTGTCACACAGACTGGAGTGCAGTGGCATGCTTATGGCCACCGTAACCCCTACCTGCTGGGCTCAGATGATCCTTCTGCTTCAGCCTTCCAAGTAGCTGGAAATACAGGTGTGTGCTACCACACCCAGCTAATTTTTTGATTTATTGTAGAAATGAGGTCTTGCTATGTTACCCATGCTGGTCTTGAACCTATGGGCTCAGGCAATCCTCTCACCTCTGCCTCCCAAAGTGCTAGGATTACAGGTGTTAGCCACTGTGCCCGGCCAGATGTTATTAATTTTACAACTGGTAACGTGACTGGACACATGGAAAAGAATCACCAAATGTCCTGAAAACTTTATTTTTTAAATGTGACACTCTTTAAGCATCCCAGTTTAATGAAACATGATTTTTTTAAAAATTACTGACCAATGCCTTGTAATGATATAATTTTAAATTACAAAGCCAAGTTATTGTTTTATTTTATTTTTATTTTTTGAGTTGGAGTCTCACTCTATTGCCCAGACTGGAGTGCAATGGCATGCTCCTGGCCATAGCAGCCTCAACCTGCTGGGCTCCAGCGATTCTTCCGCCTCAGTCTTCTAAGTAGCAAGAACTACAGGTGTGCACTACCACACCCAGCTGATTTTTGATTTATTGTAGAGACAAGATCTCACCAAGTTGCCCGGGGGGGTCTCGAACCCACGAGCTCAGGCAATCCACTCGCCTCGGACTTCCAAAGTGCTGGGATTACAAGCTGAGCCACCAAGCCCGGCCATTATTTTATTTTTTTATATTTGAATAGGAGTCTCACTCTGTCACCCAGGCTGAAGTGTAGTGGCATACTCACGGCCACTGGATCTTCGACCTGCTGGGCTCAGGCTATTCTTCTGCCTTAGCCTTTCAAGTAGCTGGAACCACAGGTGTGTGTCACCATGCCTGGCTAATTTTTTGATTTATTGTAGAGATGAGGTCTTGCCATGTTGCCCAGGCTGGTCTCAAACCCATGGGCTCAGGCAATCTTGTTGCCTCCGCCTCCCATAGTGCTGGGATTACAGATGTGAGCCACCATGCATGGTTTAGGCAAGTTTTAAAATAGAATTGAATGATAACTTTTACAAAGTATAATCACATACAAAGATTGCAAAATACTATATACACCACAGTGTTAAAAGTTATCTGCATTAAAGAGTGGATAATATTTGGTTTTGGCTTTATGCCTTTATGCTTTTCTATATTTCTAAAGAGCCTATTGTGTTTCAAAAGAATAAACTGACCGAGTTTTTATGTTGTAGTGCGGAATGACTGGAATTATCACCAAATCAGTGCAAAAAATTATTGCCTAGAATAAAATTTTCTTTTTTTTTTTAAATTGAAGTCTCACTCCTTCACCCAGGCTGGCATGCAGTGGCACACTCTCGGCCACCCCAGTGTCAACCTGCTGGGCTCCGGCGATGCTTCTGCCTCAGCCTTCCAAGTAGCCAGAACTACAGGCATGTGCTGTCATGCCTGGCTAATTTTTTGATTTATTGTAGAGATGAAGTCTCACCATGTTGCCCAGGCTGGTCTCAAACCTGTGGGCTCAGGCAATCCTCTCACTTCAGCCTCCCAAAGTGCTGGGATTACAGGCTTGAGCCACTGTGCCCAGTGAATAAAACATTAAAAAAAAAATATTTTCCTATCTCACGTATGCTTCTTGTAGTTCTTGCACTCATATATTGCTCTTGTGGTTCATGTTACCCACATAGCCTTTCTTGATCTACTAGAGTACCTACTTAACTCACTCTTGATCGCTGATGTGAATTTACGTCATTCCAGATTCTGTTCCTTGTTGTCACTGACGTGAATTTACGTCTTTGCAAATTCTGTTTCTGAATACTGCAATGTTATCCTATGTATGTGTTGTTATATTTTGCTTGAAAATGAATAAGCAAGAGAGAGAAAGTGAATTGAGATAATTATCTGATATCGACTGCACAATGTTATTGATTTACATAGTTGGCAAATTTACATAGTTGCAAGTTGATCATTATTTTTGTTGGAATTAATGTCGTATACTTGTATTTTGATATTTCAGGGCTTTCATACTTCAATGTTAGAAATAATTCAGCATAATTATGGAAAGTGAAGAACTACATACTGATGAGATTTCTGAGGTTGAAGGTGAATCCAGTGAACTTACTAGTGATAGTGAGACAGATAGTGATGTAATGATGCAATGTAAATGAAGAAATATATGTATAGTATATATATAATATATATTCGGTTTATAATCTGAATAAAAATACGAAGTATAGAATGCTAGTTAGAGTGGTGTATGAGGCAAATACTGGATATGTTTGCAATTTTCAGCAGTGTTGTGAAAAAGGTGGCAATTTAGAAAAGACCATTTCACTTATGCTTAACAACAGATATTTGCCGCAACCAGCTTCAGATTTTTCTTACTTTCACACGCTCTCAGTATTAGGAAAGTGAAAAATTTGCCAACTGTGAATGTGTTAAGTAAGTTTTTCAGGAAGAGGCATGGAAAGTAGACTTAAGAAGTTTTTGAAAATACCTTCATTTTATCCTCATATTGATTAATAATTTATCTGTGTATAAGTGTCACATTTCATCACTAGTAAGTTGCACTTTCCCTACATTTTAACATCTTTGAAATTGGAGTGCATTTTTACAATCAGTGACATGTCATAGTGTAATGGCAGCTTTTTCTGGTATGTTCATCAATCAGTTGTGTTAGATTTATGAAGTACGCTATAAAACCTTGTTCTTTGAAGAAATTCTTTCATGTCTTTTAGCTCTCATTGCTATTGATTAGAAATCTGATATCAGTCTCATTTTTTTCCTCCTTCTTGGCTTTTCTCTGTCCTTGAAGTTTTTTCTAGAAACACTCCCTCCCTTGAGTGGGCAAGTGGGCAGCAGTTGAAGGTATCTTTAGGGGATAGATGTGTGTTGGCATAGGAGATAGTCTGATAGGCTAGGGATTATTACTTTCCCAAAGTAAGAGAAGTTTTATGTGGAGAAAATTGAAGCTGTTCTTTTAAACACTTCTGCCACATTTATTTATTTATGTTTTTGTGTCAGACTGTCACTCTGTTGCCTAGGCTGGAGTGCAGTGACTTACTCACGGCCACCCCAGCGTCAACCTGCTGGGCTTCGGCGATCCTTCCGCCTCGGCCTTCCAAGTAGCTGAAACTACAGGCATGCGCTTCCACACCCAACTAATTTTTGTTTGATTGTAGAGACGAGGTCTCGCCAAGTTGCCTGGGCTGGTTTTGAACCTGTGGGGTCAGGCAATCCACTTGCCTCGGCCTCCCAAAGTGCTGGGATTACAGGCTGAGTCACCGAGCCCAGCCCAAGTGTAGTTTTTAAATGACTTTATATTTTAAGGAATTGTGATTTCTTCTGTGAGGTAATGTAATTCATCAGTCATTGTGAAATACTTTCTGGAAATTTGTGCTTATAGTTTCAGTTTTAGAATGGTTTCCATGATATGGGAAGTTGAAAGTAAACAAACAGGTTACTTTGCCAATGAATTTCTAGTTTTTAAAATAACTACAACAATAAAGGACTGCTGGCTAGTGGTAGATAATGACTTATTTGCAAATTTATATTTTACTAATTTTAATCTTCATCCTTACAGTATTGTGTATGTCCTGTTAAGTGTTAAAGTCTTTAGCATAGGTCATTCATTTTTGTTTACCTGTTAAAGTTAAAAAAAAAAATTTCCTTGTATAAGTCTTTGAATATCTGTTAATCCTAATAATACCTCTTCTTCTGAGACAGGGTTCTTGTTCTCCTTTCCTCTGTCTTTCACCATTTAAATCCGTAGCCTGGGTTTGGAACCGAGAGAAGAGACTCAGTAGAATCTCAAGTCGTCCATTTTTACTTATTAGAAGTCAACTCTACTCTCTTGTCAGAAAAGCATGCACGAGCGAACTGTGCATCATTCCAGCCTTGCCGTTTGGCTCCCCAGGTTGCCTGTAATGGCAGTGCATGCAGTCACACTTGAAGCGTGGTACTTAGTGGTAAACTTGTTGGATGTTTGATTAAAGTTTTCCAGACCATTGACCACAAAGATTTTCTTGTCATGCAAGAAGAATATTAAAAGAGTATAGACAATTGTTGAGTTAAAAGTGAAAGGAGGCCGGGCTCGGTGGCTCAGCCTGTAATCCCAGCACTTTGGGAGGCCGAGGTGAGTGGATTGCCTGAGTCCACGGGTTTAAGACCCATCTGGGCAATTTGGTGTGAGCTCTTGTCCCTACAATAAATCAAAATTAGTCAGGTATGGTAGCACATGCCTGTAGTTCCACCTACTTGGAAGGCTGAGGTGGAAGGATCGCTGGAGCCCAGCAGGTCGAGGTTGTGGTGGCTGGGAATATGCCACTGCACTCCAGTCTGGGTGACAGCGTGAGACTCCAACTAGAAAAATAAAAAATAATAAATAAATAAAAGTGAAAAGAGACTGGGGCTCGGTAGCTCAGCCTGTAATCCCAGCACTTTGGGAGGTCAAGGCAAGTGCATTGCCAGAGCCTGCGGGTTCAAGACCAGCTCAGGTAACTTGGTGAGACCTTGTCTCTACAATTTAAAAAAAAATTAGCTGGTTGTGGTAGTGCGCACCTGTAGTTCCAGCTACTTGGAAGGCTGAGGTGGAAGAATCGCTGAAGCCCAGCAGGTTGATGCTGGGATGGCCGTGAGTGTACCACTGCACTCCAGCCTGGGCAACAGAGTGAGACTCCAACTCAAAAAAAAAAAAAAAAAAAAAAAAGAAAGTGAAAGGAACTAATAAAAATCTAAAAAGAAGAGAATGACTATTATCAGGAAGAGTTGGCAAGGTAGAGTCTTCTTATGTTTCCTAAACAATCCCAGTAATGGAACCCTTGTAGAAGTCAGTCTTTTAATATGATCGTTGTATGTAATGATCTCTGAATGGAATTATGTACTGAAAATAACTGTTTCTTTATATGTCCATATAGCTGAATAGAATTATAGGCATACATTTCGTCTGTAAGATTTTGCTGGTTGCTCAAAACTTTGAAATCTACAGTGGGGGCTGGGCTCAGTGGCTCAGCTTAGCCTGTAATCCCAGCACTTTGGGAGGCCGAGGTGAGTGGAGTGCCTGAGCCTGCAGGTTCGAGACCAGCCCAGGCAACTTGTCGAGACCTTGTTTTTACAATCAATCAAAAATTAGCCTGGAGTGATAGCGCGTGCCTGTAATTCCCGGCTACTTGGAAGGCTGAGGTGGAAGAATTGCCGGAGCCTAGCATTTCGACACGGGTGGCTGGGAGTGTGCCACCGCACTCCAGCCTGGGCTACAGAGTGAGACTCCAACTCAAAAAAAAAAAACTACAGTGGGGCTGGAGGATTTTTCTAGACCAGTTCCATGAATATAATTTTCTGAGATTATAGAAATGTCGTATGCATGCTCTGATGTGATAACCTCCAGTCACATTTGGCTGTTGAGCAGTTGAAATGTGTATAACTCAAGCATCTAAAGAACTGAAATTTTAATTTTATTTAATTAACCTTAGTTTTATGTAAGTTAGTGGCCTCTGTATGGGATATTGTCATTTTTAGACTCTAGCCCCCAAAAAGGTCTTTCTATGCAAAGGAGTGGTTGAGAACACAGCACAAGAGTCAAAGGAGAAGCCCAGAGGCCAGGGGAATGAAGGTGGATGTAACCCTGTCTGTATGGACCTCAATCCCTCCCTATCCTTGTCCATTAAAAGGACAGATAGAAGCATTATCTTTTGGAAGAGCTGCTGCTAGGGAATTTGTGTCCTTGTTTCCAACCAGATTCTGATTTAATGATACTTATTTTTTACATCTGTGGTCCTGAGTACAGCACCATTAGGGTATGGGTAGTTTTGCGCCTAGATAATGAACCTGCCAGTTCACAGACCAGGGTAAAAGGTGCTTTCTTCCTTGACTCTTCCTGAAGTTAGCTGTATCCATTTTGCTGATGACAGTGATGCAGGTCTTTGGCTAGAGCTGTTTTTGGCATCCAGGTGAGAAATAAACCTGAGAAATAAAGGGTCTTGCTGAAGATTTCTGTTGTTCTCTAAACCAGTGCTTCCTCCAGGTATTTTTGTTTGTTTGTTTTGAGTTGAAGGCTTACTTTGACACCTAGGTTGGAGGGCAGTGGCACCATCACATTTCACTGCAGCCTCGACTTCTGGGGCTCAGATGATCCTTCCATCTCAGCTGGAGTATCTGGGACTGTAGGCGTATGCCACCACAGCCAGCTACTTTTTTGATTTTTGTAGAGACGGGGGTCTTACTATGTTGCCCTAGCTGGTCTCGAACTCCTGGATTCAGTCAATTCTCTTATCTTGGCCTCCCAAAGTGCTAGAATTACAAGTGTGAGCCACTGTGCCCAGCCGCTTTCCCCAAGTTAATGTGCACATGAATCATTTGGGAAAATGTTAAAAATTCATGTTTTATTTGGCAGGTTCAGGGCGGGACCTGCGATTCCATATTTCTCACGAGCCGCACAGGGGATCCCAGGAACCACTTTGAGGAGCAAGGCTTAATAACTAAATAGTTAAGATTATAAGACTGTCTCCCGCCTTTTATAGCCACCACCAGGTGGCAGCATGGCCACTTTCTTTAGCTGCTGTTGTTGCTTGGCTCTTCAGGATCAAGAACAGCAGGATTCGAGCTTTGGTTTTTCTCACAGCTGCTTGTAGTCTTCTCTTTGATGCACTAGTGCTTGACCTTGTTGAGTGAGCTCAAATCTAGGCTTCTGAAACCTTTTCTTTCTAGTCCTCCAGCCAGGAGCCAGCTGCTTTCTGCTTGTGCTCATCACTGGGATGATGCCTGTTTTCAGATATTGCAGGCATGGAGTATTGACTTGAAGGATGCCTATCATATATTTTCCTTTTTTTTGAGTTGGCGTCTCTGTTCCTTGCCCAAGCTGGAGTGCAGTGGCATGTTCACGGCCACCCCAGCCTCAACCTGCTGGACTCAGGCGATCCTTCGGCCTCAGCCTTCCAAGTAGCCGGAACTACAGGCACGCACTACCATGACCTGCTTTTTTTTTTTTAATTGTAGAGTTGAGGTCTCGCCAAGTTGCTAGGGTTGGTGGAAGCTATTTCTTTTCTCGTCAGTGTTATAACAGAACAATGTTGAACAAGGCATTATTCGAGGACCTGCTGTATTTTCAAAATATGATCATTATAAAAAATGTGTGAAAACATAGTTTTACATAGAAAGAAAATTGTGTTTGGCATAACTTTATTCAATTTTTTGTTGATGTTCATTACTTACATAGCTTTTTTTTTTTTTTTTTTGAGTTGGAGTCTCACTCTGTCGCCCAGACTGGAGTGCAGTGGCTGCTCCCGGCCACCACAGCCTTGACCTGCTGGGCTCCGGCAATCCTTCCGCCTCAGCCTTCCGAGTAGCTGGAATGACAGGCGGGCACTACCACGCCCGGCTGATTTTTTGATTTATTGTAGAGATGAGGTCTCGCTGCCCAGGCGGGTCTCGAACCCGCGGGCTCAGGCAATCCACTCAGA